>NC_044498.1:9012564-9155064 GCF_902362185.1 Chanos chanos
ACAGAAAGGACAGTAGTGTGTAGAAAATAAATAAATCATTATCATACACACAGACATGACTGGGTGTGAACGGGGGATTCTGTGCTTCAGCTGAGTTTGACGTATGAAAGAGCAAGAGAGAGTGAGGCTAACAAAGTGAGAGAAAGGAGGGAGGGAGAGAGAGAGAGAGAGAGAGAGAGAAATCTGACCTTGACTATACTTACTAGGATACATTGTTGTGAAGAGGTACAGTAGTTTATCCCTCATCACAAACAAAGTAAGACTTCAGTGCTGTTGAGTGAACAGCTCTCCTACAACATTAGAACGCACACCTAAAACATTACGTTAAAGACTCAAGAAATAATATTAACTCTGCTTACAAAACAGACTGCGTTCAATGTGATGCCCACAGCGATTTGTTACGTTGTGTGGTGCGTTTCCCAAGATCATTCTTTAGAGCAGGATGAATTTCTGTGTATATAACTGAGTGGCAGCTCAAAGCCAAATACAAACGGCTCGTGGCCAAGATGTACAAACAAGTCGCATTCCTGCAACACTTTTCACGGTTTGTACAAAAAAAAGCTGTCATGTTGCAGAACACGTAGGTGTAAACGTGTGGAGGCAGTTCCAAATATGCTTACTGTCTCTCCTTAATTAATATTATTAATGTCATGAATGTTGTTACTGCTTTACAGCATTAGCATTTATACATTTTTTTTTTTTCTGATTTCATATTACACTCTAAGAATATTAAATTGCTAATAAAAAAAAATTACAATTTGATTACAATTAATCCTGAAAATGATTAATTAAGATGTCATTTGGTGTGTGTAATAAGATTTTAAGTCCTGTAACAAAATGCTGCGGACAAACTGGCCTCATAGAGTGCTTTCCTGTGGACGTAAACAAACACTGGAAGGTGTGTCACACGAGACTGACCTAAAAATATTAGTCTGTAAATTGGATTTAGGATCCAAATGCAGACGTTTGTAGTGAGGTAAGGATGAGGGAAGGTAAACAAAAAGGAAATGGAGACTGGAGTGAAGTTGTTTTTATTGTGTATGTATTATGTGCCAGATCCATTTTTTTTTTTTTTGTCTCATTTTCTCTAATTACCAGATGAAGAAAAAGTCAGATTTAAGACTTATCAGACTTATCACGTCAGGTAAGCCATTTAAAAGAAAAAAAAAAAAAAAAACTGCGGTGGACTACAAATAAAATAATCACCTTTACTGTGTCAAAGGGGTGTCCCACCAGAACGCCGGCAGCACCTGAACACAAGAGAAAAGAGGAGTTAGAAGAGAAAGTCGTTGGAGATGAGATGGAGCAGGACTTGGGCAATTAATTAACATGAGATTCATCTCTCCTATTACATAAACACAGAGTAAAAGTGAGGGAACGGTTCATTTGAGACCTGTGGCCTGTAGCCTGTCAACATCTATTTCTGTCTGTTTTAGAGCTGAAGCAAGTTCACTCATGTTTCAATGGCTGGTAGAGACGGATGGACATAGCATTCATTTTCTGATATTGCTATAGAAGACTTTGTGACATATATTTTGGTCTTTACCCATAACAATGAACCTGTAACGTGTTTTGTTCATTGTTGTGTGTTTTTGTTGTCTTCCAGCCTCTAAATCTTCAGTCATTGTGACCTCAGAGGAGAAACGAACAGTGCCTTTTGTACTCAGGGGACTTGCCCTTGCGTTTGTCCGAGCGTGACACGACTGATTTGGTATGTTCATGTGCGCCATGCCATTGACACCGTGCATTGCTCCATGTGACCGTGTGCTCTCCCCTACTGTAATGTGATCTTCGCCTTTCAGCCTGTCAAACTAGCACTGTGGTACACGTTAGCTCATTATGTGGCCAAACAATCAGAGGACCGGTTCGATCAATTTACTCGAGACTATTCCCATATTAATGACACTGTGACGTTCTTATCTGCACAGATCAATTATCTGAGACTTCATAAAACGCTTTTTCCTGACAAATACCAGTACTCCCACAACAAGAAGAAAAAAACCTTCTAGCAAACTACCAGTGGTAAAGAGATAGTGCTCTGGTTGATACATTTATTTTATAAATACTTGCTGAATAAGTGTGAGTAGTGTATAATGTAGTGTATAATGTAGTGTAATAATGTAAGATTATTACACTACAAAGTCAAAGTGAGATTAAAAGTTCCAGATCTTTTCTGTAACCACTACAGGCAAAGGGAAGTGAGAACAGGAGGGTAGGATTTTGGTAAACTTAGACTTCCTTAAAACTTTACATCGCAAACTCATTTGACAGATGACTTAGGCATGACATGGTTGGCTTATGTGTCGAGCCTACAACACTGTGATTGGCTGTCGCAGGGGTGTGTGGATACTTCTTCTTTTTATGGGAGAGGACTATACTGCAGTCTTCCTGGAACCAAGCACTACATGGCAAACATGCATGCTATTTGCACAACAACACAAGTAGCTTGTCTGACTTGGGGTCACTGAAGTTCGTCCAACACCATTTCTGTTTCTGTTCTGTTTCCTGTGGTTATACTAATTCCATCCTACTGCACCCATCTGGCCAGTTTATTTATCAGCTGATAGTTGGGTCCAAACCTTTATAATGGAGTGGAAAAACACAGTGTCTCCAAAGCACACAGGCATGGGGCTGAATAGAATAATAAACTGTTACAGCTGAAAGCTGGTCCATAAAACACCACAGATAACAGTGTTTGCAGAATTAATAAACGTAAATTTAAGTCTGTTCTTTAATCATTAACATTTATATTCTATCCGCACGAGTACCATAGTATTAGATTTACTAACCCTGTCTGGTGGTCTTTTGTCTCACTGGAGAAAATCCCACTGTTTTGTAGTATACTAGTTGCAGCATGGGATGGGTCTATAGTTGATTTACACTGTGGTTTTCTTCACTCAAAAGTGGTCCTTGTGACCCATTTGTAAAAGTTATACTATAGTGTTTAACTTGTAGTGTTAAAATGTAAACTAAGAACCCTTAAGCATGTTGACATTAGCTCCACCATTCTGTGAACTTTCACATGAAAAACAGGCAGGATGGTGTTTGCTGGTGTTAATAGATTTTCTTTAAGGATTTTCGTGTTGGAACAGATGTCAGAACATCTCAGCAAAACAACCCTGTGGGAGGGAAACATGTGACTTTGGTTTTGTCTATGAAACCAAGTGCCAATACTGGTCTTGCATTGCAAAAAAAAAAAAAAAAGATATACAAAGAGAACTCTCTGGTGCAAGGAAGGATAGCAGGGAAAAATAGAAATATATTATGTACAAGTTGGATGGATAATCTTGGACTTAGGGACATACGGTACATCTTTTTAAGTTTCAAAAATAAGTCTTTGAGCTTTATTATTTTCCCATGAATTGCCCACATACACAGAAGCTACCTTACCATAGCAAACGAACATCTGATCGGATTTCTCACACTTTCTCAGCACTGTAGTGTACATCTGAGCTAGCGTTATTCAATCCACCATGAATAGAACATTGCCTTGACCAGCACCGAACCCTAACGACATTCCAGAATAAGATGCTTTTGGTTGGAAGGCAGCGCTGAGAAAGGCCAAGACGACTATTGATAATCTTACATCTGCTCCGTTCGAAGAGGAAAAAATATAGATGTTCTTGTTTACAAGAAATAAGTAAATAAAAAACAACTTCACCGCGTTATAGCATTACTAGATGCACAACCTTTGAATAAATTAGCATGATTATTCGAGTTATTCTTCCAGTTAGCATATAAGACTTTACGGCGGCTTATACAATTTAATCGTTCAAATTCAACTATTAATATTTGTCACAGGACGTCAACTTGTCCATATTCTTCGCCCAGTGACACTTCAGAAAAAGTCCGCACAAATCTAGACATTACTGCTGAATTCACCGGTACACTGCAGCATTTGGGTACTAAAGGTCTGTAAACGATTTAACTAAATACGGTGCATTTGAAGGGGTGCTATAAAGTGAAATCTACCACACCTTAATCCAGGTACGCAATGTAATATTTTGGGGCATATTACAGTTTTAACGTCACATAGTACTTAACGCATTTACGCAATTCTGGATAAATTAAGCGATATGAATTGGTACAGACATTGTGGACGTGATCAGGAAGGGATGTGTCAGTCCAGCTACTCAGGCTTAAAAGAATTAACTGGGCCACGAATTCACCGGCGTGTAAACCAATAGGAACCTCATAATTTGTGTCGTATAGCAAGCTTGAAACATACTTGTTTCATATGTCTTGCCGCGGTTCTTACCTCCTATACAGCCAGCAATGAAGTCCATTATTTTCCAACAGACTGTGTCCAACAAAAGTCCAAATACTGATCTTCAGACTTGTCAATCGAACGACTGACGAGAGACTCGATGCACTAGAGGTTTCGCTGATGTATAGGGATGCTCTTATCAAAGTCAGTTTTTTTTTACTCTCTCTTTCTCAGCTATCTGCCCTCTTTTAGCAGAAGCAGAAGCCACAGACTCACAACTCAAACGTTACGCTGTTTCGATAGGCAGTAGTGGAAATTTTCAAAGACTGCCCACCTGCGACGCTGTCTATTTTCGTACCAGGCGAGATGACAGAATGGAGGAAAAGACCAGATAGCTAACTGTCCCAGATTACAATGGGAAGTTCCGTCATGTAATAGGCGGAGCCGAATAAATTGCAGGTTCCTCAGCACCGCAACGATTGGATCTTTGTGTGTTTGATATGTGTAATATAACAGGAGAGGGTACTACGATATTAATATGTATATATATCCCAAAGGCAACGTCGACTGGGTGAAATAATCGTCCTCAGCCATGTTTTTAAATCAAGTAATTTCTGAAACAAGGTCTTTGCAAATTATCTCGAAACCTTATTGTCGGTAAATTAGTGATATGTGAAAACAGTTTATATACAATCTGACGTCATTCCCATGTTTCACGCCGCCTTATATGGTTATACTTCCCCTCTTCACATGTGGGACCATTTCCTACTAGAAGTTGTCTATCTGCTACTCCCTTCCCATTGTCTCTGTCTATATGCCATCAGAAGCATGTGCGCACGTCATCGTAAAGAAGTCGTTTATCCAATTGCAGCCCAGCAAAGAAAACAACTCCCCATGAACACCCCCCTCGGCAAGTGAACTTTTGTTTTCATTGGTGGCAAACGGTTACATCAAAACGTTCTCGGGTTGCATCAGCATCAAGAAAATGAACTAATATTTTGGTGCTACAAAAGCGAATAACGGAGAAAGACAGTGCCTTTCTTTATGAAGGACATTAGAAAGAAAATGACAAACTATGCCGTTAAGGCAAGGCTTGTCCATTATAAATCTCAATGGTCCACTTATATCTAAAACATTTCTCGTGTTTTTGCAGCGCGTTTAATGTTTACAGTCCAGTAAAAATGGGCATTCAGGCATCCCACAGATTCAGCTTGCTAAACTTGTAAACTGCGCACGTGATGTGTCGTCAACGTGACCACGTGAGAGGATAGGACTGGTTACAAAATCGAAACAAGATAGGTATGGTTACCGTAACCACAATTTCAAAAAGCATATTAAAGTAGTTTTGCCTGCCTCGGCCGGACGTGTGGCTCTGTCCGAGGATAGTTTGAATGAAAACACTGAGGAAACGTGCAATGTATTAATAATATTTTGTCAGATTCGTTCTGGCGTAAGGAGATGCACTTCGCCGACTTTGCTGCGGGATCTATTGGAGGTAAACCATAAACTGTCAGTTTGATTCAATTTGTGCACTGCGGTGACAGTCATTATTTTATATTCTTTGTGTCACATATTTTGCAATGTGTAAAAACATTTATGTTACCTTAACACCTTTTGCCCTCTGTTTTTTGTTTTGTTCAGGGGCATGTGGGGTAGCAGTCGGTTATCCCTTAGACACTGTAAAAGTAAGTTTTGTCTCAGGTCATTGTCATAAGAACCTGGATATGAAAATTTAAAACTGCAAGAAGTTTATTTCTGTCCTGAATGTGTTTCAACACCCGACAGCACAGTCAGACCATTTATGCAAAACTAGAGCTGACCTTGAAACAGAGGGCTTCTAAGCTACCCGCCTTCCATATGATACGGATTTAATAATTTCTACCTTTGCAGGTTAGAATTCAGACCCAGAGGCAGTTCACTGGGATTTGGCAATGTTTTGTGACAACCACCAAAAACGAGGGGGTAAGAACAGTGCCTGTTCAGCAGCATATACAACAACATGATAAGAGGCTCCGTTTTATTCTGATGGTTCCTCACTTTTGTCTGTGGTCCTCTTAGGCACGTGGCTTCTTTAAAGGGATGTCTTTGCCTGTCACCACTGTGTCCATGACATCGTCTGTGGTTTTTGGCACTTACAGAAATTGTCTACAATGCATGAGTCATTTCCGTGGATTTGGTGCTCCAAACACAAAACTGGATATCCTCATGTCCGGTTTTGCTGGGGGTGTAGCTCAGGTAAGTGGAAGTGCATATTATATTCAGAATTTCGGGTAAATGTCTTGCCGAAACGTGAGTAATAGTGTTATGTGAAAACAATATATACACCTTGCATAACAAGAACAACAAAACCACATACGCACTATGGGGGCAGCGTGTTTTGACCGAATTCTTTTTTTTCCCCAGGTAAATAGATATTGTCTTTTGGTGGGCTTACTGACAGCTCTACACGGAATAACAGATATCCTATATCTGTGTAACTGTTGAAACATGTTACAGACTTTTTTGGGAAAGCCCTCAGGGAATACAGATGTGACATTTTACATTTTAGACTTTGCATTCCGTACCTCAGGTTTGTTCAAAATACATGTACGACAAATGATATCATCAAATCCTAAGGACAGTTTTTTAAAAGCCGGTTGTCATTTTGTGTGGATTAAAAACAGCAAAATCAGAAATGATTTCTTTTCATTTTTAGAGGAACACTTTGTAGAACAGACCCTTCTTAAAATAGTTACTGTGTCCAGAGCAACTGTTGTTCAGTCAGATAAATACAGATTTCAAGGCCAAGCTACACCCTTGGTATCTATGTCATTGTCAGCACCAGAGAGGGGAAAATACTGTACATATTAAAATGCACGTCTTTCATGGGTATCATTTGCTTTTCGTCTATGTATTAATTAATTTTTTTGTATGAATATCCAGACTACAATAGCTAAACACTTGTATTTCTCATGAGTTATTTCCTTTGCTGCATTGTGATGGGTTACAAATGGATTTTACATATTCAAAACTATGTCACTGAATATTACAAAATTTCAATACCCTAAAGAGATAAGAGGTCACTGGAGGCCACAGTGTAGTTCAGCTGATATGAGTGCAAAAAGCAGCTCATTAATGATTATATTGTGTTAACATTCATTATTAAATATTTGTTTGATTTCGTTCCACAGAACTGATACATGTCTCTCTGTCTTTCTCTATTGTATCTTTTTGTTAGTTGTATTCATGTAAATCTCAATTTTTTAAATGTAAACAAACGCATTGTCTCTGTGGTTTATTATATGAATTATTGTGTCTACCTTCCTCCTCAGATTTCAGTAATGGCTCCCGGAGACATAGTTAAAGTTCGCTTGCAGTGCCAGACAGAGTCCATGAAGAGCGGCATTCATCAACCTAAACCAAAATACAGAGGTCCTGTCCACTGTCTTCTGAAAATTGCCCAGGAAGAAGGCATACTGGGACTTTATAAAGGAGCCCTCCCTTTAGCACTTAGAGATGGCCCTTCCTATGCCACATACTTCCTAACCTACATCACACTGTGTGAGAAGCTTACTCCAGCCGGGCAAAGGCAGCCAGGTCAGCTTGGTGGATTTAAATGGGACTTCAATGAGAGCATTTTGTTTTAGAGATTCATTTTTACATACAGTGTATAACTTAGGTCGTTGAGCCAGTCAGAGGTTTGCTGTTCTGGTTTTGGCTTCAGTCAGACATCAGTCAGTTTGTATTGTAGGCAGTCATATCCACTTATATGGCAGAATGAACAGAACTACCTAATTAAAAAAAAGGGAAAAGATACTGATTTTGAAAATATTAAAAAATTCATGTAATCTTGTCTCAAAAGTGAGTAAAAGGTAACATTTTATTAACGTGTACGGTTCGAATAAGTATGTGCAATATTGATCCTGGAGGTGAGAGAGGTTTTAAATTATGCTATGTCACACGTCTGTTCTTTCTCAGAATGGCCTACAGTGTTGCTGGCAGGTGGTGTGGCTGGGATGGCTGGCTGGGCTGTTGGAACCCCCATGGATGTGATAAAAGCTCGATTACAAATGGACGGGGCCAGAGAGAAGAAAAAGTACAGGGGTCTCCTCCACTGCATCAGGGAGACAGTGCGGGCTGAGGGACCCATGGTTTTCCTCAAAAGCCTTGGCATCAACTGTTTGCGTGCCTTTCCTGTCAACATGGTGGTTTTCGCCATGTACGAGCTTACAGTACGCATTCTCAGGTCAGCCTCTCAGGGAGATGTGTCAGAAACCAAACCATTAAGTTAACAATACACTGCGGGTAGTAACCACTGAGCTGAATGAGCGAGTTGATCACGCACAGAAAAATGATCTACCATGTGCTGTCCATGTCTCAATAACCGTATAGTCATGAATGTAAATCATTTGCTTACTGAGAGAGATAGATAAGCATATCGTCTCTCCAGGAGCATGGGAGAAGTGTAGAGATGAATGTTTACTCTGAATGATTCAACATCAAGATAGGTAATTACCAGAAGAGAGGCCATTTTCTTCATCACTGTGCTCTTTATAGTTTTCTTATTCTGCTGCCTAAAGGAAAGAAAACTATATTCCTAGCTATGGCTCCTCTCAACTTTCAAAGCCAATTAGGTAAGTCATCAGGCCCTAGCTGTTACGTAACCATGTGGCACCTTATGCTTGCAGACTGTAGCCAAGTACACATATTTATGACATTAAACTTTTAATGGACATTATGATGAAAAAATGAGGACTGTCGAAAGAAAGATGGTAAAATGAACAATGAAAGGAAGCAATTCTGACAAAAAAAGTCCCTAACACCCCCTTTGGCTCCCAAAATGCCACCATTTACGTAGGTCAGGGTTCATTTTGAACTTTCAATAGATGTCTAAATATTATTTCTCAAGATGCTACTGAACACAGAGCCATTAAATATCAAACTGATATCTTTATTTTTTTGCCATTGCATTCATCTCCCTTCCTCTCTTCAGATTTGGGGGATGGCAAGGCTGATGCAGTGGTCAGCTTAGCCTTTAGTATCAAAAGTTGCTGCCATTTTGATAGCTGAGAGGACATTAAATAGTCAAAAAGAGTCTAAATGTCTTCGGCTTGCTTTCTTTGCTCAACTGATTTGTCTGAGCATGATAGAGTATATTGTACATATGAAGTGTATCTCTTAGGTCAAAAAAGTTTCATGCATACTAGACGTCACAACAAGAGTCAACATGTTGGGAGGTTGTAAATATCCAGATTATTTGGTCGACGAGCAATCACAAAGCATTCACATGGCAACAACAAAAATTATATCTGTACAAGCAGCGTAATCACACACAAGAAAATTGTATAATTTGTAGTGAGTCTTTATCACTTTGGCTGATTAGTTTTAAAGTGTTGTTTATTGGATAATGTTGTTGCTAAGGATATTGTCAAGGACATTGTCAGGGCCTTTGGCCATTCCAAAGTACATAATGTTATTAAATAAGAATCAGATATAAAAATTTTAGCTCAGTGAAAAGTTTGTGTTTCAGCAGGTGCATCCCCTTGAGACTATTTAGCTGGAATAAAAGAATATTTTACAGAGTGAAGTGCTTTGTCAATGATGCTGTATAATATTGTGAACTAAACATGAGCAAAAAAAATGTATTCCATTAAAATGAAGAAATCAGTCTTCAAACCTACATTATGTATTACAACATTGTTACTATATTTTATTTATTTTATAGTTTTTAACTCCATGGAGTTTGCATGGTTTCTGAATGTTTAATGGGAGGAAGTCTGAAATCAAAATAATAAATGGATGAAAGTGTTTTTTCCCCTCTGTGTTTGTACATTAGACACATTTCTTTTCCAAAAACAGATTTCAACATATGGATAATAAATAAACAATTATGTATCACTGTAATGCTCTCTCTCCTTCTCGCGCTCTCTCTGGTGAATGGGCCACTTTTATTTTGAAAACACTTTTCGGAGCAAACGGCCTTTGAACGTGACGTCATTATTACGCGGATATGTTTGAATCTGTATTGGGAAACGTTTGTTGGAAGGGACGTGTGCTAGACTGAAATTACTGGTCCGTACAGGTATTGTCAAATGGTCAAACATGTAAATGAACTAATTTTACAGAAATGGAGGATATCCACGTTCTCTCCTTTTACCATTTAACTTTCTTACCACCAGGAAGGCTGTAGCCATTCAAATAGCTATTTCTCCTGTTCAAATTAGTCAGCTGGGTGGCTAACAAGCTGACCAACTGTCAGGTTTCAGAGTTTATGGTTCAGTTTAATTTAAACTTAATTGTTTATTGCTTGACAACCAACTGAACAAATAAACGCATCTTGTGAGCGTGGCACAGTTTTGACATTCTGGTCGCGTCTACTGTAATTTGCTCTTAATAATCTCTTTGACAACCTCAAGTTTTGAAAAACAGCAAACATCTGACGTGAGAAAATGGCTTGAATAAATATGCACGTAATAGGTTTAATCTGTGGTCTTAAAAGGCACTAATATCATCATTACATCTTGTTTTCAGGATTGCATTTGTAAAATGTTGGTGTTGATTGGCCAACAGAGTGGTTGCCACAGTGCAACTCGGAGAAATCCATATGGAAAGACAAACGATGCTTTACAGTCCCGTGACTAATGATACTACAATCAGTTTTTATACCTTTATGATGTGATGTAAGAATATAATTTTTCTGCCCATCATAGCTCCATGGTTACCTGATCATATGCCAGACTTTAATTCAAATGGATGTCGGGTTACATGCTTGATCTCCATTGTTAATGCAGCTACAGCGAATGTATGTGTATGTGAACCCATTTACTCGGAAAGAAGTCATCTAGCTGCTCAGTCGGTTAGGCCCTTTTTAGAGCGCCATACTCACGGTAATTCATTTAGCTACCTTCCTATATAGAGCAACTAACTAAGGTGATTTGTTCAAGATCACACCAGCATAGAGCTCCATATATCACATCATATCCTCACCTTCCTGGTCCTGGACCATTTCAAGCATTGGCACAAAACGAGGCTTCGATGTTTGCAAAATTAGAATGATGCTCACAGTTAGAACTAAGGTTAAGTCAGATAGTTCTTAAAAATACTAGGAATTTAGTATTTTCATGTATATTATTCTTTTTCTCTGCAGGTATTTCCTAAAAATATATAAATTCTGTTGTGTTCATTTTTACCAATTTGCTAATTATCTTATCAGAAATCGTGCCTTAAATATGTTCCAGCAAGAGAAAATGGATACAGCAAAACAGGATCTGGAAGAGAAGGAAGTTGAATTTTCTCAGAGGAACTCAATAGTTGAGCTGAAACGGAGAGGGAGGATGAAGGTGCTTAAACCGATCAATGGATTTGAACCCTCACTTCCTGGTTTGTACTTTTGTTTTTCTCTCTTCACCTGTCTGTCTGGAGGTTTTTCTCTTTCATAATATTTGACCAGTTGAGTCCAAAACTTAAAATGCCTTTTGCTTCAGGTAAAGTGTGTACATTAAGTTCACGATTGTCTGAACCGGAATATCGCAGCCAAGGTTCACACGAAAATCAGGCCTCACGTTTGAGATTTTCAGCACCATCTACCACCATGTTCAAAGAAAATGAGGTATGTATATGAAATGATTTGGCTTAACTCTTAACTTTATTGACCGATTGAATCACCCATTATAAACATTAGATATGAAGGTGTTGGACTGTTAACTACTGCCAAAAGGAAGGACAAATATTAATGTCTTAATTAGAGTGCTGTGGCATAGAGTCTGGAATTAGAAACTTCTCTTCAGCATCACTGTCGCTTTAGCTTGTCTTAATATGAAGTATTTCATGATTTTGTCTGGGTTTTTTTTTTGTCTTTTGACCTAAGGAATTTTAAGGAGCCTCTGACCTGAATGTTTCACTGCAGTAATACATCTGTCAAAGAGGATAAATAAGTGCAAAACTTTGTCCTTTTCGATTTCAGATGTCACATAAACCTCATATCTCCCCATCTGAAACAGTCTTCCCTCCCAGCAAATCAACTTTCCAAGCTTTCTCTGAGGAGGAGATCAGTAAAAACCCATCAGAGTGAGTACAGAACCCAGTAACCCAGTGGCTTGGGCTAAATTTTGTTTGGACATCAACTCTGTCCATTGTAAAGCATTCATCATCTAACACACCCATAGACACATATCTGCCTATCCATATATAAACGCCATTTTGCTTTTGTTATATATATATATTTTTTTTGAGGCATTCAGTTCCCACTTATTTATTTTGCCATAGAGTGTCATGCCAAACCAAGACTTCAGTGGACATAGCTCTGTCTGCAGTGAAGCCTGCTGCTACTCGGCAGGACAATCCGGAGGGTCGAGTTCAAAGCATGTACCGCAAGGAGCTTCTGACCAACAACGGCACAGAGCTCTCTCTGGAAGAGTTGCGTGCGGAGCAGCAAAACCTGAAGGGTAAAGTGGTGAAAACACCCGATGTGCCGTGGGCTCAGTCAAATATGTATTTGAAAAATGCTTGAATGGTCACCCTTTTTGCCTCAATCTGATGAGGATAAATTCTAGCTTCCAAATATCGCCAATCTTTCCGATATGAATAAAAGAGTGTTATTTGCCTTTTGTGGCATTCTGGCATACAATTTGGTTATTTTAATGAAAGTTGGCAATAGGACCATTTGTAGATCTATCCATGGCCTTAAGTGTTTATGTTACACTATTACACCTTTGTGACTCTTCCAACTGGAATTACTCGATAGAGACTGGACGACAGAATGGAGTTTTGAAATGGGCTTTTTGTTTTGTTTATTTCGTTTTTTTTCCTCTTTTTTTTTTTTGTAATAATTCTGTCAGGGTACTCTCACGCACTGCTTTTGAACAGAGGCACTGTTCCATATTGCAGCCAAGTAATTGTCTGATGTGAGATGGGAATAACACAGAGATGGCAGCTGTCTTAATGGTCAAACAGTACAGAGTTCATGAGAGTTCACAGGAAGGCATGGCAATATAGAATGATAACATGAATAACAGCTGCTCCATTTGGCCAACAATTTCCTGCTCTGCGGTGACTCCACAATGGAAAAAAAGGAGGTTTGAATGCAAACTTTGTAAAAGGACACAGGGCTGCCCCACCATCCATTACTGGGCTAAAGAGTAAACTGGATTTTTTTCCTTCATTTTGTACACTCTGTATGCTTAGCTCTCCTAGGCTGTTGAGCAGCTGTTGTTGTTATTCTTTAGTGTCGTTACTTGCCCTGAGCCCTCTTAGTTAACTCAGTAAGTAGTAAACCTCGTAATAGAAGAGCCCTATAGCTTTATTCTCCTAGCAAAACAAAACCATAGGGCTCCTCTATAAGGAGGTTTACTACTTTCTCTGAGTTAGCTAACTCGGAGTTTTCGCTAAACCTGCTCTCTGGAATACCCCCCTGCTCTCACTTTGCCGCTGTCTCATCCAGGGTAGGTAGAAATAAAATGGGTAGAATCCTAATCTCATACCACAAACCTCTCATCTAAATATTTATCCCACAGGAATATTAGATATTGAGAATGAAAAATAACTGAAAAAAGAGTCTTTTTGTCTTCCCCTAATCTCTCAGAGAAATATACACATTTGCGCCAAATGAAGGAGGGGCTGAAACAACAGATTGAGGAGAAACTTAAGTTCATTCAGGAAAGAGACAGTGATCTTCAACGGCAGGCAAGTCTCTCAACTTTTAACACTGTGTTTTGGAATATGGAATGGTCAGTCTAGGAACCTGTGATTAATTATTGTATTTTATTTTATTTATTTATTTATTTATTTATTTATTTTTAAGGGTTTTGATGCTCTTAAAATTGTGGCCAATTCCATTTTTATCATCATTTCCATTTTATCATGTTTCACTCGATTGGTTCTTTGTTATACAGGAGCCTGCAGTGGATAACCACCTGTCTCATCAGAAAACTGAGAGAAGAGGTGGAGCCACAGTTCCTTTAGAGACATCAGTATCTTTCAAGAGTAAAAGTGAAGCAACTTTTGCCAGTAATTCTGCAACAAGGTAACCCAGTCTCCAGCGACTGAACGTTTTGTATGTTATTACTGCTTTTACTCTCAGTGGGCCTAAAAACGATAGTTCTTTGGTCATGGGCTGATAGTTCCTTGGTCATGAGGTGTTCAGTTAATGTGCTTTTAAAAATATTGTTTAACAGTTGTTAATCGTTTAATCTTTTGTCTTTTGTCTCCCCCAGTCAAACTGACAGCATAGATGCAGGTGAGTTTTTTTTTTTTTTTATTAAATTGTCATCCCTGTTACAGGAGGTCTGATGGGCCCAGTGTTTCCCAAATCTATTACAACCCTGGCAGTTATGAGACAATGTCTTTGTCCTTGTCTCTTTCCTTCAAAATGACCGTTAGGTCTACACCCCACGTCCCATTAAAAAAAAAAGAATAGAAAAGAAAAAGCCCTTACTGTTGTAGAGAACGTTTTTCAGTTTATTTAAGAAGGATCTGAGAGGAAATGTCTGAATCTGAATCAGTGACCCCCACATGTTATTCCGCACCAGCGTCATGTCTCATGGCCTATGGCTTTTTGTGTTTCTGTCAATCGTAAGGTGTGAGTGCCCCAAAGCAGCCAAGGATGGATCTGTCAAAGCCATTTACCATATTTGATGAGAACAGTCAAATGCGTGAACAGCCAAGTTCCCTGTAAGTTCTGTGAATTCTCCCGACAAATGTTTGATTCTTTTCCACCGTTTGTGTCATACTCACATTGAACTCTAAATCTAAATATTTTAAATGTAATATTCTAAAACTCAGACTGCCAGTGGTTGCCTCAACTAAACACAAGTCTCTGAAGCTTCCAGCCCCCATTCTGAAAGCCAGAAGGTCTCAGGTGGATTTCTCATCCAACAAAGTAAGTTAATGCAATATAACAGCTAGGCTGCGATCAATGCTAAAAAATATTAAAATTGAAAAACTAGAAGTAGTTCTTTTTGTTGAAAATTTTCCTTTTGTTCTTTTAGGTTTAGAAAATAGTCATTGCAAAAAAAACCAAACGATATTGACTATTTTTCCTAACTCAAATTGGATACCAACTGCCAGTTTGCTCATTTGATGACGCATTGGTGTTTCTCTTAAAGTACAGTTAGAGGCCTCCACTTTACCACTCCTCTTTCAGGATGCTTCAGTGTCGCGAACAGAAGAGATCATCAATGGTCACGCCAATAAGACTCTTTGTCGAAGTCCAGAGGACACCTGTGATTTTGTCCGTGCTGCTCAGTTGGCCTCTACCCCATCCTCACTGGCCTTGGGAAAGAGAGGAAGCACTGTTAATGAGGCAGGGCTGACAGTCGACCTTGGAACCCTGACCAAAACCGCCTCTGTCATTCCAGAAGAGCCCAGTTCTGAGTTTGTTACAGAGACTAAGAAACTGAGGTATGGGCAATAATTCGTAGCAGAGGGTATGTGGTATTCATAGGTTATGTTTACTAAATCAGGAGCTATCTTTTAAAGTCTAATTCTGTGCCCTCTTGCTAAATAAAATGACTTAGATACTAAGGCAGCAGCAGCAGTATCCCTCTAGATGACAACAGTAATAGTTGTTTCTCCTGATTTTTGCAGCCCCATTTTGGAGATCAGTCAGGAGTGGGGCTCAAACTCTGTCATCACCACTCAGGGGTTAGAGTTTCACTCTGGAGGAAAATCCATCCACCCTTCAGCCAGGACGGAGGCCCCTCCACCACAGTCAGTGCCAGTTGCAGGTATGTGTAATAGTTATTAGGGGATTAAACACTTTTTGCTGTGTTTTTGTGCATGTTTTTGTGTTTGTGGATGCATGTGTTAGAGGATTTTCTTGTACCAACCCGAAAGTTCCACTGGGTGGCGTTGTAACACTTAATTATACTTTAGAAGCCCTTTCAAAGTATAAGTTAAACACACTGTGTGTTTGTGAGAGGATTCTCTAGTGCTGTCATGTAAGTTCCACTAGATGGCACTGTAACACCTACTCATATTGCAGAGGTCATCATAAAGCATAAATTAATCCGTTTGTTGCACTAGAGCTGAGCCCAGATGATCCCTGTGATCAGGATGTGAGGAGAAGGCTGTTGGAAAAAGTAGACTTGACTTCGTACTCCGACTTCCACAAGAAAACAGGACCTCTTCCCACAGCAAATGAGAATAATGACCTATGTCTGGGTATGTTTGGAGTTCAAATTCATTTGCAGTTTTTCTTGTCTTTTTCTTTAATACAGATTTGTGACATTGCATTGTTCTATACCCATCTAGATGGTGAGACCTTGATCTTTCTGAAAGAGATGGACAACCTTGAAAACTACTCATATTATGCTTCAAATAGCGGAACTATGATTGTTAAGGTATGTTTTAAGAGATACTGATCAGTTTATGCCTTTTGTGATTTTAATAAATACAGTTATATGGACCAAAGGGGAGCTGATCCTAGATCAGCACTCTTAGGCTGAGAGACTTGATGGACATGGGGCCTGATCCCTTTGTGAAGGCTGAATGTCTGTGAATCTGTTTTTCCGTATTTCTGTGTGTCGTGCGATTGGTAACTATTGCTGTGTGTCCCGCTTGGTCCCCCTGTGCATTAGGAAAGTTCAGCCTTGCCATGGGATTTTTACATAGCTTCTCAGCTGAGAGCCCGACTGCCCTGTGACCAGCCTCCCCAGTGCTCCTGCTTCCTGTTTGACAATGGCTCTATAACGGTCTGGAGGGTCCCTGTGGGGCAGACTCTAGAGGTGAAACTCTACTTATTACAGATCACGATTAAGGAGCATGTGTATTCATACAGTTAACTTTGGGTTGTTTTAAACGCATTTGTGAACAAGCTGTTTTACGTAGATATTTAAGCAGATGAGCGTACTGCTAAGGTTTGCTTCATGCTAAATCTTTGTGTTTGTATTTGTGTCTGCCCTTGGTCGTTTTTCCTCAGGAGTTGATTTCCAGACCTATAGACCATCGCGGCGTGCTGTACGTGGTCACGGGAGTGCTGGAGATGGTGAGACAGATGCACTCCTGTCGACTGGTCCACGGGGCCCTCCGGCCGAATACACTGATCCTACAGCCCAGGTACAAAGCAGCACCCTCACTGAGTCTGTACACAGCCCGCTGGAGTCTGCTGAACTGTTTACCCACTGTTTTGCTCTCCAGTGCCCAGGGCTGCGTCATGTCGTGGCTCTCGTTTATATTTGTTCTCTTTTCAGTTTTGATGATAAGGATGGTGTTGTCACGGCGATAGATTTCTCCGGCTCATTGGATCTGGATCTTCAAGCAGATGTGACCTCAGTGCAAGCTCTCAGCTCTGCCCGTGACTACGTCAGTCAGGGCCTGCTTTCCCCCTCTGCCTCCCCTTACCAGGTTCACCTCTCATTTTGACTTCACTGTCCCAGTCAGGGGTTAAACTTTCCAACCAAATTTCATTTGCCAAGACTTGATGAAAGTCATATCTTTGCGTTCAGACCATATCGTCTAACTTAATTTTAAGTATTGTGAACCGTTGTGATTCTGTCCCAACAGAGTTGTCTGTTTTCATTGCTAATGACATTCAAGGCTTTTCATAACTTTCTTGTAAAGAAAGACAAAAAATGACAGAATCTCCTGTGATCCTCATACCCCTGTCATTCACTCTCCCCATGCAGCTGGACCTTCTCGGTGTTGCTGAGATTGCTCACATGTTGCTTGTGAGAAAAAGAATGGAAGTTGAGAGGGAAAATTCGGAATGGAAACTTACCGTGGATCTGCAGACAGACACCAGGTATGAGCATGAAGGACATGGTCAAGAATTAGATCATAGTCATCTAAGGAACACTTTCCATTTTTCGTTTGCTGTTTTGAGTGTTTATGCCTTTATGTGTTTTGTACAAACACACACACACACACACACACATTTGTGTATGTGTGTGTATAACAGTATGCATATATGTTAGAGATGGGGCCAAATCCAAATATGGTATTCGGCAAAGTACAAATAGTGGGTTTTTACGAATATTGATTTCTTACAAATATTTTTAGGAAACATTTTGTTTTCAGGAAGAAAAAAACATGTCAAATAGCTGGTGTTCCTCATTACGACAGGGTATTAGGACTACATTGAGGGGGAAAAACTTGAGATTTCGAGAATAAGGTTGTAATATCATGAGAATAAAGTTGTAATTTCAGAGGAGGATCAGAAGAGCAGACTGCTGCAATGCGGTGCTGATGTGCCTAACGATTACGTATTTCATTATTTGTGAAACCTATACTAAAGTACAACTTCACAAGATGCTCCGCGTCCCTTTTTTTAACGCAGGCGACAGGCTCCTCTTCTCATATTTCCCCTCTGAAACAACACGTAGTCTAAAATCACCACTTTATTCTCATGGCAGTTTCATCCAAGTCCATGTGGTTCTTTCTTCGGAATAGACACAGTTTCCTGCACAATCTTTTCAAAGTCCTGATACGTATGATAACGTGGTGCTGATGTGCCAGAAGATTAAGTGTTTTGTTATTTGTGAAACCTGTACTAAAGTATAACTTCACAAGATGCTCCACATAGGAGATTAGCCTACAAGGTTGGCTAACACACACACACACACACATATATATGTGTGTGTGTGTGTTTGTGTTTGTGTTTGTGTACATGTATGTATGTATGTATGTATGTACACACACACACACACACACACACACACACACATATGTTTATATATACACATACACATATATGTATGTGTGTATATAAACATGCATACATATACACATTTATACATCACTACATGCTCTGGTTTAATGTGATTTTTTTTCTACAGGGGTCCAATGAACACTTTGTGGGGAGAATTCTTCCATAAGATCCTGAATCCTGGAGATAAGTCCACAGAGAGTATACTGTCAGACCTACTAAGTGACCTGGGACAGGCAGTCTCCTCTGGAGTAGATCCTGTGTTATTCCTCTGAAGCACTCGTTTGTTTTGTCAGTGTTTGTGTTCTGAAAACATATTGTACCGCTATGTACACTGTCTTACTGTTTGTTTGTGTGTGTTTTTTTTTACATATATATATGCTGTCGTAACTTTCTTTGAATCAGTGTGTTTTTCATTTTTGTGTCACTGATCCTTGTAGCTGAGTAAACAGTTTACTTCATATTATTAAAAAGTATATGCTTAACACTGTTTCCCTGCGTAAAGTCTTGGAAATGCTGTTGCACAGAGTGTACTCAGATGAGAAAATAAGCCCTTAGGATTTTTTCATGGAATGGTCTTTCACAGAGCAGCATAGAGCGCTGGCGCAATGATTAACTGAACCAGTGAAAATGAACAAAACCAGCAAAGGCAAAAATGGACATTGACTAAAATATTTCATATAATTTCCCCGCTCTCTCATGGGACTCTGGTAAAATTTATTCTGTATCTGTTTCTTGACAGAGCAATAAATACAAGCGCAAAGACAAATACAAGCACACAGAAAGTGCCTAATGACACTGACCTGTTCAAACGGGCTAGTTATTGATATTTATTAGCCTTTTCTGTTTTGTTCCCCTTAAAAGTCAGAGAATCAAGAGATCTGTGTTTCCCTACGATGTTTATAGTCAACGTTTTTAAAAACATATGGTTTCACCAGGAGATCATTTCATGAACTAAAATTGCCTCTGAGTTCCATATATTTGTTATTCTTGAACATGCCCTTTAGTAACTCTCATAGTGTATGTAGCAGCATTGCAATCAATAGTTTTGATCAATGGTTGTTCTTCTTTTTTGGACCTGTTTACAACTAAAGCCAACACTGCAAAAGCATTGCTCAAACAAACGATACTAGCCAAAAGACTTCAAATGTAAACTCTGTGTTTTGCCAAATAACATTTGTTCCAATAAAGGTAACATAAGTACATACAAATACATGAGATAATGATTTCATGGTGTTTCTGAAATATATTTATGTTTAAGTCCACGTTAAGTTTGTCCAATGTGCACTAATATGTTTTGTAATATAACCATGACATGAATTAATGTACTAGTTACAGCAGTGTGTTACACTCTAGTAAAAACAAAACCAAACAAAATCACTTTGCACATTTAGTGGCAGTAAGCATAAAACTGACCACATGGAAAACTGATTGTTATTGTTTAATTGATTAAATACCATTTTCACTCTGAATAACAAGAGATTCAGACTAACGCAGTAGTTCATGGCATTAATTAAATAGTAGTTTATAGTTATGTTGCCTGGACCCCTGCTCATGTACACACATGGCTTTTGTAGTTTGAACAGCATGTGTGTTGAATGTACCAGAAAGCATAGATGACCACACAGCTTTGCACTGTCCCAGCTGTACTTCAGACTGTTGGGGGGCAATGATCCTCCGAGATCACTCTGTCTGTCTGTAAATATTTGAATGATGTGCCTTGATATCATCCTATGCATTCTGTTTGAACTTTGATGTGGAAACGCTCATGTTACAGATAGCTCTCTGTGAAACAAGGTTCACACATACTGACAAAACCGCAACCCACCCCCCCCAAAAAAAAACAGCATTTGCATGAACAAATCAGTTAAAGTTGCCACGCGAGTACTATGGTTTCCAAAACCCCACTCCTCATTTCTTTTAAAAAAATGCATTATTAGGATCCAAAACTCAAAAAAGGCAAAAAAAAAAAAAAAAAAGAAAAGAAAGAAAGAAATTCACCAAAATATTTTTGTTGTCTTATGAGAGAAAATTTGATATACACTAAAAAAATACACTAAAAACACTTATTTAAATATCAATTGTGCAAGAAATGTTACTGCTTGTTTAAGATAAGTCTGTTGGATCAAAATAATCAGAGTTTGATTTAAATGTTGATTCTGTTCATGCCAATGGTTTATTATTGCTCTCTGGCCAAGTTTTTTTCCACCCTTTAGATAACATCTCATTGACTTTTAACTATAGGGCAAACAGCACGTTGCGGCTGCTGAGTTGAACATTATTGATTTTGTCTCTGCATTTTGGTTTAAATTCAATACCGCTGGATCATCTCCCTTCAACGTACAGTCTCCTACAATTGGGCAATGAGTCAATGTTACCACCTCTGAGCCTCCAATAGGACAACAGGACAAAGTCAAGAATTATTTGTCCATCAGGTACAGTCAGGCCTACAGTGGTCTCTGTGGAAGGACATTACTAGTCTGTATTTGTTCAGATGATGAGCAAGTGATGTGCTGACTGTAAAAGATGTCAAAAATCACACAAAGTAATACAAATGAACACTGACATGGAATGGAATGAGAGTAGGGGAATCCCAATTTGAGTAGTAGCATGGTGGGCGTGCGTCACAAAAGAACGTGTAAGAAACGTAAACAGGACGGTCACAAAATGTTATGGGCAGGGTAAGATGAAACAAATTCAACAACGTATCAGACCAGGGATATTAAGGATGCTTGCTTTAAGGCTTTTGTGGCTTGTAAGTAGTGACTGAGTTTGTTCATGCTTGATATGTGTGACCGAACCCGTTAGAGTGTCTGCACGTCTATGTTTGCGTTACTATTTCTTGTTGTATTTGTGCACTGGTATACGAGATGCCCTCTATTTGTCACTTTTTATAGGAAGTTTTAGGTATTGCATCAAATAAACATGAAGCCTTTTGGTATGGTATTGTGGGGTAACTGGAACGAGTTTGACTATCTTGCTGGGCAGCACGTGTGTGCTAACATTTTACACTGTGTATATATATATATGTATGTATGTATGTATTTTTATCTGCTCTGTGATATCCTTTCTTTACTTTGAACCCCAAATCCAATGTGACAAGTACCTAAAACTGCCATTTCCCCAATTTTCCCATCGTCAGTGATGTAATACAGTGCAGCACAAATTCCAGGTACCAAAATAAACTTCATCCATTAAATTTTCCATTCACAGTGTTATGCTTTGGAGCATCAAACCACGGAGAAGCAGGTCTGAATTTCCACATTCCTGAACAGTTTTGATAAATCATCAGAAACATCAGTTCTGCTCTACATCACTGCCGTTTTCTCATTACAAGCTTTTTTTTTTTTTTGGCTGGTTCTCAGCATGAATGACTACACAAATAAAACATTTTCTGGGACTTATTGCATACTTGGTAATAAGTCTGTAAAAGGGACCTCGCTATCTGTCAGACACCCCAGCCTTGCTACGTGGTAGAGAATGCCCCATGGCCATCATAAAGCTGTTTTAGTACAGTATGTACAGTGTGTACATGCACAGTTGTTACCTGATAAGTCGGTGCCTGTTTTCACAGATAGATAATAGCTGGTGGGGTTTTCGGTGTGATTGTGGTGATAGCAGGATTGAGGCGATCAAAGCCTTTGCTTGACGAAGAAATGTGAGAGGTAGGCACATGTGTCAGGATGTGTCTCATAGTCCCATGTGTTCATACACAAACATCATGTGAGACAGATCCTCATGAAAGATAGCGCATCCCATTATAATCCAGAGTATGAAAAGGAATATGACCTAATTTCTGGAAAATTAAAGTGATTTATAACGTCACCTTTGACACAAAGACTTGGACATAGATGATAAATAGTTTAAAATCCAGCGAGATGCAATATGAAACATTGAAGCTGAAAGGCCTGTGTTAAACTATCTCTCCAAACAGTGGTCTTCATTTTTCCCAGCCATGTCTGCAACAGCTGCGTTGTGTAGAAAGCCGCTCTTTATTTGGGTAATTTCTAAATCTAGAGAGCCAAGTTTGCAATGTAGCATGAGAGTGACATAGCACACTGGGTATAAAACCACTGTGGTGGTTTACAACACTGATTGGTAAATGTTTTAAAAACATCTGAACTGACACAGATTTCACATACACAGACACACACACACACACAAACAAACAAATTACAATAAGGGTGAAGTAAAGTGATGGTTCTGCATATGCATTGCTTAAAATTAAAAAAAAAATTAATAAGTCAACTTTTCTCACAGCCTTTTGAATAACTTCCACCTCTACTTAATTTGAGTTCAATTTACTACAAAGGAAAAAAAACCCCTGAAGAACAAACTTGCTTTTGTACATTAAGTTAATCCAACTTTTTATTATTTACTATGTGTGGAAAGAAGACAAACCGAAAGCAACTCCAGACTGTGCAACAGGCAATGCACCACTCACAAGTTATCACAGTAATTGAGGACTGCAGGGAGAACATTTAAATAAGAAACATTTTTAGTCTTTACCCTACATTTGGTAAAAATGTAAAGCACAAAACTTCTAAGTGACCTGTCGCTTGGGAAGATTTCATTGCATAGGGTTGTTGTCTTATGGATAGGTTCACACAGGCAGCACATGTTCTAGAATACGGTTATCAATGAGACCCCTGGGCACAGACCTGTATTATCACGCATGTGTTTGGATTCCATGACACTAATTATCAGCTAATGAGAGGTGCATCGATCAGGTCTGATCTTAGAAGAGAGCTTAACAGTGGAGGTACGAAGGTTAGATCCAACATAAATGTACTGACCAAAGTCCCCCTTACTGTTAGTGTATGTATAGATATGTGTGTGTGTGTGTGTGCGCGCGCGTGCGTGTGTGTGCATGTGTGCGTGTGTGCGTGTGTGTATGTTTCAGCATATCTGGAAACTTTTGTGTGCTCATTGAGTCAGTGTGCGCACTTTCTTCCTAAGTCCACCCCCCCCCCCCCCCTTTTTTTTTGTGTGTGTGTGTGTGTGTGTGTGTGGTCCATACATGCAGACATTTGTGTGTCCAGACAGTGTGGGCCTGTGCTGAAGCCTGACTTGCACCAAACACATCTTACACATAATTAGTTGTTTCATAGGCTACGCATTTTTAAAACTGTTTTATGTGCTGAAATACCAGTGTCTTTTAAACCAGCTTAAGTTTTGATATTCACAAATTTCTGCATGCGCATATACACATTCATACATATACAGGTTTCTGGACAAGCCACTCTTAACTTTTTTCAGTCTCCACCTTGATCATTTGTTGTAAGACTGATAAGGAGATAGAAACAGCCAATGTACAGAATAAGCAGGTTGTTTTAAAAATCAGTTTTGTCACACTAATTCATGATACAGTTCAGGTTACCCAGCCACGGTTTCGTGGAACTCTTATCAAACTCGATAAGACGTGACTTGGCCAACTTTATGGATGGAAAAGGAACGAACCAGCATGTATACTCATAAACATTAGACCATTTGTGAAGGATTTCTCAACCCCTCCAGGCAATTAACTAGCTCTGTTTTTCATTCTAATGATTTAGAGTGATTTGACAAGTGAAAACCTATAGCACTTACAAGCTTACTACTCAGTACTATTTACTGGTGATGTAATCTTGAGTTGATTATTTTAAATGACCACATGCACAAAAATAATTTGAATGACTGTACTTTCAGGTGCTACCTTATTTTGTTGTATGGGACATTAGATGATTTATTTATTTTTTCACACTACAACAACTTAATATATCTGGGTTTTTTTTCCAGACACATAATACAACTCAATGTTCAAAATTCTAAACTCTCCAAGGTTCTCCATTTGAATGAATCTGAGTCAGTACAAGCTTTGTAAGGTTAGGTTTCTCCCGAGCCAATCACAAACCCTGAACAAGAACAGCGTGTTGCAGATTTGTTCCATGAGAAATGAGAAATGAAAATGAGAACTTTTATTTTTATTGTGGCAAACTGTTTTCTATCAAACTACTTTTGTCTCAGTAAACAAAGTCAACAAAGATAATACAGCAGCCATAGGCTCAGAATGTGACACACAGTTTGATTGTAATATATTTTCAAGGTGTAAAAAATTCATATTAGACACTATGTCCACATGAAAATTATGCTATGGTTTTGGTTGCATGTGATTAATTTTTCTCACCACTATAAACCACAGTTGAAAATCAAACAGTAAGTCTCTATCTTGCACCAATGTATCATCCTTGAACATTCTTCCATGATTATTCATGTGTAGTGTTTTGTCTAAGATGTGTGCTGAGTGTCGTAAAGAAGCCAGAGACCTTTTCACCTTTCTTTGTCTGTAGCCGTGAGGCTGATATGATAAAACTGAGCTATTCGAGATGATGTTAGTGTGATGCTGTGCCAGCTCATTCAGTCTGACCTCAGTCTCACTGAGCACACTGTTGGTTCATGATCACTGATTATTCTATGACCGGTCAGTATAAGCACAGGCAAGTGGAGATAAATTAGGTCAGCATTAGGTCTCCGTGTTTATGATTAACCAGAAACTTCGTCTTTGATAGTACAATAACCATGGATTATAAAGACAGTTTTAGCTACACATTTAGTAAAACAGATTGACAGATAGATTGATTTTTCCTGTCTCATCTGCAGTTCTTGAAAGAGTTCAATAAAGAAAAAAACTGATGGACTTTGTAGAATGTACTATCTCTCAATGAAGAGATGACATAAGACAAAGTAATGCGACGATGAGTCATGGTGTTTTCAGGTCAGCCTTTGATTTTCATTGATAGGATCGGAAGGATATGTCATTATATTAAACACTGAAACACGTTACATATCTGTCATTCACATATTCGTGCATCTTATCAAAGTGGTTACTCATGTCACATTAGTAAAGTTCCTAACAGTGTATAGAAGAATGTGTCAAATTATCCTTTGCTATTTTTCTATATGCAGTAATATCCCAACAATCTTTTAAAGTTTGTTGACATCAGAAAGCATAATATCACACTGAAGAGACTATAGAGATGGTTATTTTACATTCACTGTATGTAAAATAAGAAATATAAAGTAAAGCACATGAGGTACATACTTCCCATTTATCTTTTTTGCTAGCTACGCTGATATAAAACAGAATGTTTGAATGACTTCAGGATGTTCCTAATCATTATTATTATTATCATTGTATGTTTCTGGTCTCAGAGTAATAAAATTGTAGGGAACCATAATGTGTTTTAGTAGTTTACATGTCATTTTATTTGTATCAATTCTTGCAACAAGATGTTGTAGTTCAATACATAGATATTAGCATGCAATAATAATGTAATGTATGTTCACTTTAAGGTGATTGACAAAGACTATTTACCTTGAATACCTTTTCCCCAGCTTTACAACTTTGTTGTAACAACTTTAAATAGCTACAAATTTACATTTACTTTGTCTTATTTGTATGATCCAGTATTGTTTCTTTGCTGTCAGCACTTTTCACTTGAGAAGTGATAAGCGAGAGATAAAGGGTGCTGTTGAAAAATGCAAATATTGATCACATTTTGATAAATCTGCGACAGTCTGCAACAGTCTGACAGCCACATGTCAGCGTTCCAGTTGGAAAAGTCCATGAAATCTGTTAAAATAACCAGCAGTAAGATTTTGTGGGATATTTTAGATAATCTTTTAAACATAATAGCACATGCACAAATGAAGGAATGAATTGAAGGATGATAGAATTAACACCATTAACATGCAGCCATATGTGGATGAAAATGGATCACGTCCCTCTTGGTGAAATCCAAGTTTATGATTTGAGCCCACATGCATGCCTTTGGGTGTTTGACACTTGGCAAAAAATATATTAATATTACTATTGTCACCTTGCTTTTCAGATGACACCCTGATCTCTTATTACATAGCAAATATGTGAATCTTAGGGACAACTCTTCTGTGGAAATGAGAACTCAACACCTCATCTAGAAACTGCTAAATAATTTATCCTTAAAAAAATTGCACTTTTACGTAGACTTTGGCCATTTCTGTCAACTCCATCTATTGTGATGTGCAAGAGCTTCAGAAAGATGAACCGAAAGAGATTCATTTTTCTTAGTTTGACTTACGTTAGGTAAGCGTATCGCTCTGACTATCTGAGCCAAGATAACTCGTGGACTTTTACACAGACATGCTTGATAAGACACAGGTGCTACAGCTGTCAGGATCTTTTTTTTTAAGAGAACAGCACAAAGATATTTTCTGTGCAAGCATGAATCCTGTCTGAGCTCCTGATCTGTTAAGTTAAAATAATGTAAGTTACAATATACAAATATTGATTTTGATACCTTCACCTCTCAGGACTATATTAAATTGCAGCCATTTTGAAAATTAGAGAGGAGCTAAAAAAAACAAAATAAAAAAACAAACAAAAAACCCCCCAAAAAACAAAAAACAAGAGGAGCTTTCTCAGCTATATGACTGGGACAAAAGTATCACCCCAATGTTTTAATTCTGCTTGTCTTTTGTGAGGATTCTCAACTTAATTTTGAATGTACATTTAACCGAGATCATGTTCAACAGCTGTATTTCATACCTTGCCCTTCAGTGCATTCCATGAATTTATTGTAAATTAAGCACATTGCTTTGAAAACTATTGGGGGGAGGTAATTTCTTTTCTCAATTATCCAACTGTCTCATACTAGTAGAGGCAAATCAAGCCATTCTTGCACAATCTTGCAATTCATGCAAATCTTTTTTTTTCCAACATTTTTTAAATTTAATTCTTTAATTTAAATAATTAAAAATGTAATCTACTTTTTATTTTGTGTATTTTTTTGTTTGTTTGATTTTAAAATCCAACTTGATGGACTGTTCCTGATAAAATTAAACTAAAGCAGTTAATTTATTACCACATAATAATTGACATCTGAGTACCAGAGACAAGGGCAAATGACTTTTGCAAAAGATATACATAAGTTGTAAAATCACAAATGCATACCTAACATAATATTAGGCATTTACATTATAATATTAAATGCATTAAATGTCTAAATCAGATCAATGCTAATTATACAAAATGACATAATGGTCAGACTATAATACATTTGGAAAGTACATCCACTAAAACTCATGTTGTGGGGAAATAGTCTAAAGTAGTGAGAATCTTTGCATATTCTGTGCAGTAATGTGGTATGCATGAGGTATTAGTTCCTTCTTTGCATGAACTCCCTTCATTAAACTACATATCGGACTTGTTAGTACACATAAAAGCTTAATAAAATACTAACTGCAGGTTATAGAATCATAATCAATTATTCAGTGTAGTGATGGTTGCAAATTTAAAGAACCTAAATTTATGACAATCTGGACATCATGAACAGCTCATTTAGCAAATATCAGTTTAGCTGAATATATTTCTCTAAACATGTTGTTAATAACATCAGCATAGCCTGAAAAGCTGCTTAGAAGCCTGGAAGACATGGAAATCCATTTCTCCAGTTACATAGGCATGAGACCATTTTTGCTTTCTACTCCAAGGAAAACATGGAAACAGTTTAATACCTGACTTTACCTAAAACTGATACCTTAGCCATCTGACAAGGAAATGGCGTTCAGTTAGACATGTTGCATGAGTTATCTTTACAAACTGAATATGAGACAGTGACAAGAGACAGAAATGTCTTTTTTTTAACACAATGCAAAATTGTGCCAGCAGATAGCAATATATGGATGATCTAAGTCAGAAGGTGCTTATAATTAATCTCCACTACATGAAATAAAGATTTAAAAAATGTTTTTTTGTGACCAACGAATCCAGCGCAGTTCTGTTTGTCTCCTCCTATCATTGTTCTTTATTCACTTGTCACAGCAGCACAAATCCCCCCAAAATGACAAACTTTCAATATTCCTTGATTTCTCTTCTCTTATCATGTATTCCAGATGGTGTTTATGCGACAACAACCACCCCAGTGTAGGGGCATCGTATTACTGGCAGCTTTACACAAATGTTATGTAATTACACACTACAGGTGTATTTTAGCTGTATGTGCCACCTGCAGTGTTCCAATAGCCCAAAACCGAAGTTTGAATTTTCACACAAGGCAAGTGACATGTTCAGTTGCCTTCTGGTAGATCAGTGACATTACCTATGGCTGGCCCTGGATTAAGGCTGATATGGACGCAATCCAGACTTTCCGTTAAATCCATTCTTATGAACATTGCAAACAAACTGTTAGTATAGTCAAATGATGTTGCAACATAGACCTTAACATTTGCCCCCAAGCGCTGAATCTGAAAGTTGTGCACTTGCCAGAATTTGCCAGAAAATGTGCTTATGTTTCCAGATGTTGTGTACTGAGGGAGACAACGTGGGACGCAGATTGCGTGTTTTTTGCACATGACGATACCATCAGTGTAAAACAAATTAAATAAAAGTTTAGATAAGGAGGCATGTATTTGTTCATCACATTAGTTAGTTTTGGTTAGTATTCAAAAATTCAAAAACAAGCTCTAAATTATGTTTTGGATACTTTTCAGTGACCATCTTATGTGCACATGCATTGATCTCTTGGTGTACCTTGATCAGGGCTTGACTGAAACAATCTGTACACTGACTATCAGTAAGCAATGTGCAGGACACCCAATCAGCAGTGCAAATAGAGATGGGTAAGATACCTTCTCTCTTTTGCTTAGGTCACTTTTTTCGTTGCTGAGGCAGTAACATCTGTGTATACAAAAAATATCTAAGAGAATGCTTTCTGGATGTCCTTTACAGACCCTATAAAATATAAAAATCCCTCTTTAATAATTAGACATGCCATATAATTCCAGTGTCAGAGCTGTTGTCAGAGAGAGGCTGACCACTAACATCTACATGAGAATATCTGATCTACCTTAGAACTCAGACAATATCAGGTTACCCTGAGATGTTAGTCTGTTGCCTAAGCACATTCAGACAATGTCACTCATTAACAGTATCAATACAACAATGCCAAGCATGCAAAAACAACATGAAAACATACTGCTACATTACAGTTGAACAGTGAGATATAATTCAAATTTGAGGTACTGGTCAGCGTTACTTTCATGTACATTTTGAATGGTTTTAAAGGGACTGCTTTCCTAAAATCTAGTTTGTAAAAGCTGAATATATTGCTCTGATCCCTGTAGTATGTATATAGTCTGCTCCAGACTGCTCCACTCTGAACATCTCTGATTCGTGCTGCTCAAAGTACATATTTCTTCCATACTTACACAGAGAAATTAGAGGGATTGCTTGCGCAGATATGCTGTTAGACTCCATCCTTGATGTACTGCACGAACATGAGGAGCTGCAACACTAAGACATTTATTGTATCCAACAGTGCCATATGTTTCCCAGACGGCATGGGTAACACTCTTTAGAGAATCAAAATAAAACTCAGCTGTATTAAGGCGTTTGAATTAGCAGTTATTTAATTTCTGTCATGGCACCATTTTAACTGACATAAAATAAACTGTTCTTGTTTTAAAATGTCTTCACAACACTTCTGGCACATTTCTGCCATGCAAAAAAAGAAGATACATTTGACACATTAGATACACAATAATGTGATTTTCTTTGCATTAATTTAAATATCAACACTTATCAGAATACTGTTAACAGTATGAAGAGAGAGAAAGCAGATGTGGCCATATATAACAGCAACAGCAATCTCATTAAAACTGCACAAAAATAATCATTTTCAGCATATTTGAATCTAATCTGTTTAGAATGGACTTATTTTATGAAATGAGTTGCCTTTGTCCTGCCACAGAGGCAGGCAGTGTGACCTTTGGAATGAGGGCTGCACTCTTCCTCACCCTCACCGCCCCCCTGCTACACTAGCTTTGGTATAAAAGCCCAGCTCTGTCAGTCAGAAATCAGTCTCATTTGAGTACTCGCCAACTCTAAGGAAAGAGCTGCACTGAACCCATCATGGGGGATACTAAGCTCTGCCTTTTGCTGCTTTTAAGCACCATCGCATTGACAAGTAAGTTTGGCTGGGGCTAAGAAAAAGAATATTCTACCTTCTGTCTATTCTCTCTAATTTCTATCTTTTTAAGATATTCATAACCTTCAGGTTCAGATTACGTTTACTACCACTACTACTACTACTACGACTACTACTACTACTTCTGCTGCTGCTACTACAACTACTGCTGATAATAATAATAATAATCATAATAATAATATTAAAAATACTACTACTAATAATAATATAAAACAATGCTGTAGTAATTCCTTTATATCATCATGACATACTAGAAAAAAAGGGCCTCTGAAAGTTTCAGGAGAATTCTGCAATTGAGTTTATTTTAATTATTCTTAATTAAAAGAAATTTATAGGAATTTTTAAAACCTTTTAATATTAATTTTATATTATTTCTTGTTATATTGCAGAAGCTCAGGAAGAGGATGCACCATGCTTGAGTAAGTGTACTGAAACATTTCATACAAAATTTTTACATTTAAAAAAATGAAGACATTAACATATTGGAAAATTTGCTGGTTCCAAAGGAACTGGTTTTCTTCCTGAAAATATCTAATAAAAAAAAAAAGTTATTTTTCATTTCAGTGTTTGCATACATTTGTGTAGAGAATTGTGTAACTGGCTTAACTCTGTTTATTTCTTTAAATTTTTCTAGTTGCCAAAAGGTATAAGAGCTTCCACAAGTATGAGTACCTTTATGAAGCGGAGTCCCTGAATGCACTGAATGGAGCTATTAATGGCCCCAAAGGCAGTTGCAAGGTACAACTGAATGTTCTTCCCTGACTGTTGCTTTCTCAGTCCTGATTTTTATGAAGAAAAAGCATAAACTGAAGACTCTTCACACATCTCTTAAATTTCCTTTAGGTTGTGATTGAAGTCCCAGGCCCATGTAGCTACATTGTGCACACTACAGAGTGCACACTGAGCGAAGTCACTGATGTTGATGCAGATGGTAACCCAGTCTTCGCACCTGCTGCTGGTGCTGAGGCCTTCAAGGCTGCCATGGAAAAGTGAGTCTCTGATTACGTCTGTGGACATGTTGAAGTGGGAGTGAATTCTAAAGTAAATTCTGGGTTTCCACCTTACCAATCTACTGAGGTGACAGCTTCACTGTAACAGAAAACCCAGATCAGTCTAAATAATGGTCATGACCAAGCAAAATAAATCTAACTAATTTGCTACTGTTTACTTTTCATGAAGCCAATCCATTAGAACATTGTGGAGAGACATATTGATGTAGTGCTGGTGATAGGCATACACTGGCATATACTGACCTATTTTTGAACCCTTTATTCAGGCATCCACTGAAAGTGACAGTTAAAGGAGACAATGACATCAAGTTGTTCCCTGAAGATGATGAGCCAATCAATATCTTGAACATCAAGAGGGGTATCATCTCAGCTCTTGCTGTGCCTGTGCTTGAGGAAGAGAGGAACAAGAGGATGGTGAGTCAATCATCAGCAAAATATTGACCAAAGCTTAGCACAAAAGCACGGCACAAGGGAAAATGGCTTAAAGTATGTTTACTAGCTTCTTTCTTGTTGACTGTGACTACACTGCTGTAATTTTAGGAAAATACCTAGTCATGGTTGCATATCTGTTGCCAGCTTACTCCATGTAAATCTTAGATTTGTAACTTGAAAACAATTGTGGATATATGCTCTATGGTCTATAGATATTTCACACATTTCAGTTAATTTCTTCCTTCTCTTCTGGTAGACAGACTAAAAACACCCACTGTTTGCAGTTTAAACATCCGTTTATGATAGCAAGCAATTTTGGAATAACATAATATCTGCAATCTAATCATTAAAATGTTGTCTCAATCCAGCCCACCATTTACGGATTGTGCAAGACTGACTACGCTGTGAACGCAAGGGAGGACATTGCCACTGACGTTACTCTCACCAGGGACTTGTCCAGGTGCGACAACTTCAGGCCAGTCAAGGACCACACCAGCCCCCTTGCTCTCATTACTGGCATGGTGAGTCTTATAGCTAGCATGGAGTACTACTTAAACCAAGAAATACTCAAATTATTATATATATTATTATTCATAATGTGCATGTATGTAGTCCCAAAAGTATCTACTTGGCAGTGTAAAGATAAATGAGAAAATGTGTGATTCACAAATGAAGATGCTTCCGAAGGGACATCATCATTGGCATGTGAAGTTTTGGTCAAATAGACAGTTAAATTATGTATTAGCTTGAAGTCAAACATCTGCTTTGTTTCTTCATACAGCACTACCCTCTTGCCCAGCTGATCAGAAGCACTCAGACCTGCAACTACAAGTTTGACAATGCACAGTCCCACATGACTTCTGGCAGTTGCACAGAGAACCATATTCTTGTGCCCTTCTCTCACAAGTGAGACATCCACACTTTGATATTGAAAACACTGAGATTTGAATATTACTCAGTTTATTCAAACATATCATAATTGTTTTGGTTCTCCTAATTTCACATATATACCCTTCTGCAGGGGAGAGTATGGTGTTACCAATGTTGGTAAACAGGCCCTTACTCTTGTGGAAGTTACTGAGTACGACGAGAGAGTCTTTGACCACAGTAAGAATGACATCCTTTGTTTATACAAATGAATATAGTTTGCTTGTAAATGGGTGAAAATGTTTAGAAGATCAACAAGTTATTTCAACTGCAACTGAATCAATACATGTCATGAGAAGTTACTCATTCTGCTTGCCAATCTTTAGATGAAGCCAACATGAAGACCCTGCACCCTGATGCCAGCATTGACCAGAGCCCTATTCAGGACAAAGATGCCGCTCTTGCTGTTCTCAGGGAGCTGGCTGGACTTTCCAAGACCAGTGATGGACACAAGAGAGCTTACCTGGCCCACAAGCTTGTGAGCATGATCCGCAAGTTGAACGCTGAGACCTTGGCTGCTGGCGTGCACGAGGCTTTGGAGATCTCCCGTCCTCTGACCTACCAGGCCTTGTTCCAGTGTGGCACCCCAGAGTGCAGCACTGCCATCATGCAGATCCTTAGGACTTTCGATAGCTCCTCTGTTGAGATCGATGCTGCCGTGTTCGCCATGGGGCTGGTTCCCAACCCCTCTCGTGTCCTTGTCAAAGAGATGCTTGAGATGGCCAAGTTCAAGCCAAGCAAACCTATCTACTATGCTGCAAGCAATGCTGTTAGAAGGTGAGTAGCTGAACCACAGAGAAAAAAATGTGCACACCTCTCTTTTATATAGTCTCTCATATACTCTCCCCAGTAGTATAATTATCTTTCCTTACCTCTTTCACTATGTTCCAACAGGCTTTACCAAGCTGAGGGAAAAGTGACCCCTGAGATCCAAGCTGTGGCTGACTACGCTCTTGAACAAATTGGAGATTGCACTGGTGATCAGGATCACCTGTTCTTGTCCCTAAGGGTGTGTATTTTTGTGTTTTCTCTGGCAAGTCACCCAGAGGTTGATTTGTAAAGTTTTGGACCCTTAACTCAAAGCGGCTTGTTCTCTAGGTTATTGGCAACATGGCTGCTGCCATGGGAGCTGCAAGTCCTGCCTTGAAGTCTGCAGTGATTCAGTGTGTCAACCAGCCCGCAGCCTCTCCAGAGGTTCAGCAGGCAGCCATTCAAGCTTTCAGACTGACTTCTGTTCCTGAGGAGGTACATTTCAACTGTGTGGTGTAATAGTTAATCTGTTTAGGTATCCAGAAAAAAAACTATTCAATGCACTACACTGCATTCCCAACTCAAAATTCTGCTAATGTCCAATAGGGCAGAGAGGTGCTCATGCAGGTCCTTTTGGATGGAGCAGCTCCTCTGCAGAAACGCGTGGCTGCTTACCTGATCTTGATGAAGGACCCTCAGCCTGCAGAACTTGCTCAGTTGGCTGCTGCATTGCCCGCAGAGGAAAACATCCAGGCCAAGAGCTTTGTCATTTCCCATGTCACCAACATTCTTAGCTCTACTGCTCCTGAGACCACAGAGTGAGTGGAAAATGAAAAACCTGCTTTGTTCATTTGAGGCTTCGTAATATTTTGTGACACACCGCCTTGTGTATTGTTATTGCCATTAACTATTTTTTGCTTTCTTTTCCTAGACTGAGACAGAAGATCCTTGATGCTCTACAGGGCAATGAGATTGGATCTGTCATGGATCCTACCAAGTTCTCTCGCAATTATAAGATGGCTTCTCTGCAAGGAAACATGATCTTTGAATCCACAAGCCACTTGCCCAAGGAGGTCATGCTTGAGATGACCCTGAAGGCTTTTGGATATGATATGGACATGGTTGAGGTAGAGAATTAACCTCAGACTTTTATTTCAAATATCTTACCACAAATTCATTTTCCTTGGTGTTGATTTTTACTTTGTATCAGATTCCTTCATCAGTCTTTTCACTTTCAGATTGGCATGGAGGGCAAAGGATTTGAGCCAACTGTGGAAGCCTTGTTTGGTGCAAATGGATTCTTCCCTGACACTGTCCTGAAAACTATTTATTATGCTGCTGACAAGATGCCAGTTCAGATTAATCAAGTCCTGAGGAACATCCTGCCAGCCTTGAGGAATGACAGGAAAAAAAGACAGGTATTTAAAATACAATACCCTCTCCATGTTCAGAACTTACCTTATTATATTCCACTGAAAATTAGATAATGAATATGATTCATTCTCTGTAGGCCTCACAAAACATCATCAAGGAAATCAGCCGTAATGTCAACAAACTGATTGCGGAACTTAAGGCCCACGATGCCCCAGAAGCAACGGTCTACCTACGACTTCTAGGTGCTGAGCTGGGATTCCTCAAGACAAAGGAGATGGAAGAGATGGCCTACTCTGCAGCCATGATGATCGACAACCTCCTAAAGATGTTCCCCACTGACGTAAGCATAGTTGCACACCAAGACTTAAGCAGTAGGTCGTGTTTTAAGTGAAAAGTTATTCATTTCCGTGTTTTCAATTACAGCTCATAAAGGGACTGCTTTCTAGTGCCGATAATGAGCTCTTCCTGCACTACATCTTCATGGACAATGAGTTCTACCTGCCGACTGGTCCTGGTGTCCCATTGCGTGTAGCTCTGTCTGGTACCTTCACTCCTGGTGTCAAAGGAGGACTGAGCATTGCTCCCGACATGGTATGCTGCTGTTCCGAAGAATAATTATCAGAATTTTTTCAGTTGATGGCTTTTGGGAAAACAAAATCTGAACATGAAAGATTTTAATCTATTTTTCATGCCTTGGCTATTTTCTACAGAGCGAAGTTGCTTTCATGCCATCTGCTGGAATTGAGTTTGTGACTGAGGTCGGTGCTCACTTCCCTGATTATGTCCACTCTGGCCTGGAGATGCACACCAACATCTTCCATGAGAGTGGCCTGAGAGCCAAAGTTGCCATGACTGACAGCAACGTCAAGCTGTCCATCCCTGCTCCTCAGGGTCCAACCAAGCTCATCAGCATTACGTAAGACAATTTGCTGTATCTTCAGATTTATGTGCTCCTCTCACAATTGAAAGAAAATTTCAACCAATCCAATATCAGTACTGAGTGTGAAAATGTCTGACTTATTTGCTTTATGCAGCAACTCACTGGTTTCTGTCACCGGTGCTGAGATCAAGCCTATTCCTTCTGTGATGGAACGAGTTGATGTGTCAGAATGCACACCGCTCTTCCCTGGATTGAAGTATTGCACTGCCCTGCAGTATTCTGATGCTATGTCCAACGATGCTGCTCCCTACTTCCCCTTCACTGGTGATAGCAAGTAAGCAGAAAACAATGGAGAAATTTAGAGCTTTGCTGTAATATTTGAAAGCTCCGTTGGTGTACAGCTTACTTTAACTGGCTGTTTCGGCTTTCTATTAAAGGCTTGCTATTGAAGTGCATCCTACTGGTGAAGTGTCTGAGTACAGTGCAACTATCGACTATGCCTATGAAGACAAGGTGGACAAACTGACAGTTGATGTGAAAGCAGAAGGTAAGACAGTTGTTCCACATGATCAAAATTTATGTTTGACCCAGTGTCACTGATCCCTCAAGCCACCACTTCTAAACCTCATCATCTCCTTTGCTCACAGGTACATCTGTGGAAGCCAAGGCTGCTCTTATGTTCAACAGACAGAAGTACACCGTCTCCGCCGATCTCCAGATCCCTGATTACGACCTGGAAGCTGGGCTCAGATTTGGAGCTGTTGACCCAAGTACAAAGGGCAAGGGCACTCACTCCATTCAGATTGACCTCATCAATAAGAACATCCCACAGGCATCTCTGGTTGCCCATGCCAAGTAAGTCAATTCTGTCAACATTCACTCCTGTTTCAACTCACTGCACTCATTTGGTGTGTAAATATCCCTCCTCCACACAACAATATCTGATGCAGGCATGCAGACTGGCATAATCATACCATATTCACACTGTAACACAACTACAATATCTCAGTTTCTGCACTGTAGTGGTGTTAACATTTGCAATACAGAACATATCTGAAATCTGTTAGATTTACTGATCAATCCTTAGTTTTAAGATACTTATAAAACAAAATTCTGCACCCAGGATTGAGGCAGTGAAGGATGCCAAGCTGGAGGTTCAGCTGCTCGTTCCCTCTGTTCAAGCCGACGCCACGGTCTCTGCTAACCTGAAGCATGCAGAAGAGCTGACACTTGAACTCAAGAGTGACATTAAGCTCCCTGAGACCTCCTCTGTGCAGAGTGTCACCCTGAAATATGGTACAGTGGCATTTATACACATATATGTCCTCTCTGTCATATCAAATTCTAAACATGCCAAAAGGATCAATGCACCCAAGAAATTAATGCATTAATATGTGATCCAATCTTTAGATGCAGAGAAAATTGAAGCTGAGGTTAAGTCTGATGTGAACTCGGAGATTCACAATATCATCCCCAACATTGATGCTGTTAAGACCATGGCCAATGGTCTTCTTGATCATCAGATTGGCCAGACTGAAATGAAAGTCCGTGACATCCTGAGCAAATCAGTTGAGGTAAGAGAAAAAGCAGTGTCTGTTCCAGTTCAGTAAAGGCCATTTTCCTCTCAATCTGAAAAAAAGTGACAGTAATATACTCTGCATGACTTAACAGGCTTCAAACGCTTACCTGGAGAAGTTTGCCGGTGAGATTCCCTATTTGCAGAACCTTAGAGTCCCTGCACTTCCTGAGATCACGCTGCCCGAGAGACTCTTCCTGAATGCGTACGTTCTTTTTTCTGTTGTTTATGAGACTGTTGCTTTTCTGTTGTTCTGTTGCTTTTTTCTGTTGCATTCATTCAACTGCTCTTTTGTAGCAAGTCATAATGAATATACTATTAGCTCTTTGTTTATTTTTTCTCCAGTCAGATTATTTAAATCAAATTATTTTCTCTAAACAGTGAGGCTGCAGCCAAGTACCACTTCGGTCAACATCACTACACCATCATCCTTCCCTTGCCTCTTGGCGGGAAATCTTCTGAGGAGCTGAACTTCCCTGCTGCCCTCACCACCCCTCATCTGGCTGTGCCCCAGCTTGGCATAGAGCTGGCCTCTGTTCAGATTCCCCTCCCTGAGGTTTTTGTTCCTGAGAGCATCACTGTGTCCCTCCCAGTTTTCGGAATGGCAGAGCTGTCTGGCAAAGTCAGCAGCAACCTTTACGACTTGGAGGCGGCTGTCTCTGCAGGCAGAGATCCCGTAGAGAACCCCAGTTATTCTGCCAAAGTAGAAGTCACTGGAACATCACCCGTGGACCTCCTGTCACTCAAAGTTGAAGGTACATTTCCCTCCGTGTTCATTGTCAGATGTGGGGCACAATTACCTCAGTGTATAGTATGTAATGAAATATTAACTTATCAGCCCTCCACAATTCCTTTACCTTTAACACATCCAATGCTTCTCTCTTCAGGGTCTGCGCTGCTTGCTGGTACCCCCGATGATTCTCTCAAGGCTGAGCTTAAGACTTCCGTAAGCCACAAGCTTATTGATGCCAGTGCAAGTGTTGTGGAAGAAGTAAGAATTGCAGAGAAGGTTAGTGTAAAAACAAGCAGCAAGATTGAAGCAACCAGCCCCCTGGGTCTGCAAGTGTCTCTGGAACACACTGGCCAACTCGGCGTCAATGCTGAAGAGATCTCTGGAGATTGCAACCTTGAGGGATCCTTGAAGGCAGGACCTGTGTATGGCACTGCTACCCTCACACCATCTTTTGCTGTCTTCCCATTCAGGCCAGAGGCAAAGATTGATACATCTCTGAAAGTTGATTCAACACTGCTCCAGGCTCAGAACACAATTGCTGCTGCCTTTGCCAATGGCGAGCTTTCTATTGCATCCAACACAGCAGTGTTTGAAGATTCCCTGACGCACGTCGCTGAGGTCACCTTCAAAGAATCCACTCTCGCTGTGAAATCTGACACTAAAGCATTAGCTCTTGGCCTTACGGTGCAAAATGTTGCTGAGGCCACCGCAGGTGCTGGTGTAGTTAGCATCAAAGTGGACAGTGCTGTTGAGCAATCTGAAGACCGTATCCACTCTCTGGTCACCGCTACCCTGGATGTCAATGGTCTGGCTGTGAACAGCGACGCCTCTGGCAAACTGGGTTCTCATAGTGCTGCCCACAAAGCCAGTCTGACCCTGAACAAAGATGGCCTGATTACTAGTGGCACCACTTCACTGCAGAGCCCTCTAACCTTGGAAAACACCTTCAGCGGTGCGCTTGATGCTTCTAAGGCCTCTCTGTCCATCGAGACTAAGAGTGGATATGCGGGGATAACAGCTGAGAATACTAACTCTCTGACAGCCTCTCTGTCCTCAGTTGCTTTCGCTTCCAAAGCCGACGCTGTTGTTGCAGATGGTACCTCCTACTCACACGACATCGCCTTTAATGTAGAACCTTACACCGCTCTTGTGAAAATCAGCAATGATCTGAAGATCCTGCACGTCAACCTGGTCAATGAAGCTGAGCTGAAAGCAGAGCCTTACAAAGCTGACCTGACAGGGAATGTGAAACTTGCTTATGCTGAGGAAGAGCTGAAGCACACCTATGAGATCAGCTATGCAGACCTGGCTGCCACCGCTAAGTGTAGCACCACTGGAAAGCTGTTGGGAGCTCACATGAGTCACAACTCAGAGGTGGATATTGCTGGTCTCTCTCTCAGAGTCAACAACGATGCCCGATTCAACTCACAGCCACTCCGATTTGACACCACCATTCGTGCTACAGCTGTTCCATTTGCCTTCAACGTTGATGCCATTGCTAATGCTGATGGAGACTTGAATCTGTATGGCAAACAGAGTGCTCAGCTGTACACTAAGGTTCTCCTGAAGGCAGAGCCTCTGGCTTTCGCACACTCGCATGAATGCAGAGTTTCAACAACCCAGAACCTGGACAACGGCGTTTCCATCGAGACCAACCTTGATAACAAGGTTGACACTATTCTCTCACCTTCAGAGCAAAAGGCTGCATTGAGACTGAAGGCCAAAGTGAACAATCATGCCATCAACCAGGAGCTTAGTGTTTTCAACACCCCTGAAAGGCTTGGATTGGAAGTGTCAGGAGCAGTCATCACCAACCTCTTAAACACAGTTGATCAGGAAAACCAAGATTTCTCTGTCTCTGGTTTCCTGAAATATGACAAAAGCACAGATAGCCACGTGATTAATATTCCATTCATTGAGAGTTTGCCCGCAATTCTGGAAAATGTCAAAATCATAGTTGTGAACATGGCTGAAGCCTTGCAGAGTTACATCAACAAGCATGACATCGCTGCCAAGATTGAGAATCTGCCTCAGCTCATCAGTGACTTTGTGACCGAACTGAACCTGGAAGGACGGGTTATTCAGCTGAGAACCGAACTGATTGCTCTCACTCAGGAGTATGCCATCACCCTGGACGACCTAGAGGCCTCCCTGCTGAACATCAAGGCTGCTCTTGAGAAGCTTTTGAGTGACTTGACCATCCGCATTCATGACGTTGTTGACCTTGTGAAGGAGCTCATTGTCAGCGGCACCCTGTCTGACACAGTTGTGCAGAGGCTTACTGAGGAGCTGAATGCCTTCAATGAAGAATATGACATCAGTGCCATTGTGCTTGCTGTCATTGAGGCCATTGAAGATGTGATCAAGAAGATCGATCTGGCGAAGCTGCAGGACAGCAGCATTGCCTTCTTGCATGACCTTGATGCAAAATATGCTGTTAAAGAGAATCTGGAGGAGACAATGAGCAAACTGAAACAGATGATTGAGAGCTTTGACAAGGCTAAGCTGGTGGAAGACTTGAAGAACCTTATAAGCTCAGTTGACATTCAGAGTTATGTGGAGACCGTAAAGGCTCAAATTCCAACAGAAGAACTCACAAAGATTGTTGACACTGCTAAAGCTTTAATCACTGAAATGAACATCATTGAGAGGTTGAATGGAATCTATGGCAATGTGAGGTCTGTTCTTGTCAAATATGAAGTTGACAAAAGGATTGAAGCTCTTCTGGACAAGATTGTAGAGCTTATCAAACATTTCAAGTTTGATGAAACAGTTCAGGTTGTTGCTAATACTCTGAAGACTATTCCCGTCCCTGTTACTAAACTTCTGGATGATGCCATTACTTACCTAAAGGAAACTGAAGTCAAACAAGCTATTGAACACCTGAATGAGCACATTGATGCCTTTATCAGTCAAGTCAAATCATTTGACTACAATGCATTTGTAGATGAGGCAAATCAGAAAATTAGTGAATACATCACTGAACTGAATACATTAATCTCATCACTTGAAGTCCCACAGAAGGTTGAAGCTACCAGAGAGTTTCTCAATTACATTGTCTCATCTTTGAATGCTTTCTTAGAGGAACTTAGGGAAGTCAAAGTTGCAGATGTGATCAAAACCCTGAAGGACATCATTGACAGTGTTGTTCTTAACGATGTCAAGACATTAGTTGATAATCTCAAGCAAAGAATTCCTGAGATGGATCTGAAAGGAGAAATTCACCAGGTCCTGCAGCAGGTCAGCGATGTCTACACCAAGATCCTGACCATTGTCACTGATTCTTTTGTTGTTGTGATTGAGATGGCAAACAAACTGCTTGCTGAGCAACCAATCTTCAGTGAGGTGAAGCAACTTGTTGAAGGAATTGTCAATGGACTGAAGACAGCTGAGCTGGAGCTCCCTTCACTCACTGTTCCATTCACCAACCTGGTCCTTCCCTCAATGAAGATAAGCCTGGACAAACTTCAGGAGATTGAGCTCCCATCTCAGGTTGACATTCCAGAGTTCACCATTCTGGGATTCCACACTGTGCCAGCCACCACCATTACCTATGACGACCTTAAACAGAGGATAACTGAGATTATTGACTTCATATTGAACTTGGAATTCAATATGTTGGATGTGGATGCCTTCTTTGGAGAACTGAAAATGAACTACCTCCCTGATCTGTCTGCAGTTACACTGCCAGAGATCACAATTCCAGAGATCTCACTTCCTGCCATCCCAAAGTTCAATCTTGAGCATGGCCTGGACATTCCCCTGCAGATTCCTGAGATTAAGTTGCCTGCAATCCCAAGCGAGCTCCTGATGCCATGTTTTGGAAAGCTCTATGGTGAGATTCGTGCCAGCACTCCAATTTACAACATCAGGACTTCTGCTGAGTTCCAGAACTCCACTGACAGTGAGGAGACACCCCAGTTCACTATTTTCATTACCTCGCAGGGTAAATCCGAAAGCTTAGAGATTCTCAACTACAACCTGGACTCTACAGCCCGTGTGGCAGTTCCCAAAATGAGTCGTGTGATTATAGCTGATACTCTTAAGTTCACCCACAGTGCTGTTGCTGTTGAACACCAAGCATCAGTGACCATCTATGGCCAGTCTGCCCAGGCTTCTGGAAAGACAACCATTAAGGTCACCACAGCTCCCTACACAGGAACCATCGTCAACAGTGCATTCCTTGCCATTGAGGATGGAATGTCTTTTGCTGTGGATACGACCTACAACCATCAAGTGGACGTCCCTCTGCTCACATTGACCAGTGAGGCTTCTCTGACTCAGAAGCTAGTTGTTCGCCAGGAATCCACCACCATCACCCTGACCGTTGGCAATGAAGGCACTGGGAAAATTGGCCTATTTGACTTCTCTGATGAAGGTACCCATAAGAGTGACCTGCACTTTACCATTGACCCGAGCACTGCCAAGCTCACTTTGAGTGGAGACACTGATGCATCTTCTTTGAAAATCAAACAAAAAGTCAGTGCTGATGGTGTTGTCTTTAGCCACATTACCTTTGATGCCCGAGTGGAGGCTGAGTCTTCTTTCATCAAAAACAGCTTGATTGTTGCATCAGGGAATGCCCACTTGGGTGACATGAAGGTGGAAGCAAAGGTAAACCATGACACAGAGCTTGTTGGTGCATTCAGTGGCACTCTGTCCAATGCTCTCAACATTTTGATCCAGCCCATTGAGGTTGTCTTGGATTTCCAGAACAAGGGTAATACCATACTCAGCCTGCCTGAATCACTATCTGCCAAGATTGATCTTCAGAACGATTACTCTGTGACCCTCAACCTCGACATGCAGCAGGTTAACACTGTGGCCCTTCTGCGCCTCAACCAGTACAAGTACAGCCACAACTTAACTATTGACCACAACAAGGCAGAGGCTGGTGTCTATGCTGCTGTGAATGGTGAGGCCAACCTTGACTTTCTGACTGTCCCAATCAGCATTCCTGAAATTGCTGTGCCAGTCATTGATTTCAAGACCCCAGCTATCAATGACATCAACTTGTATGAGCACACTGGCCTTAAAGACCTGCTGACCACCACAGAGCAGACATTTGATGTGGATGCTAAGATTGTGTACCAGAAGAGTAGGTTTGCACCCATTTTTGATCTGGGTCTGATCAGTGTCCCTGCTCTTGGCAACTTGATTTCTGAGATGACTTTCAAATCCGCCATCTTCAATCTGAATGCAAATGCTGCCATACACGGAGACGATGACCTCGTGATCCGCATTGGTGCTATTTCTGCCTCTGTGTTTGAGGGTCTGAAAGCCAAGCTTGATGGAACCAGCAGCCTCACCACCAAAAGAGGAGTGAAGCTGGCCACTGCCCTGTCCCTAGAGAATGTTCACATTCAGGGAACTCATGACAGCACAGTGAGCCTGAACACAGATGATCTGGAAGCCTCAGCATCTCTGACTACTGTGGCCAAGGTTAACCTGCCCATCTTGACTCTTGAAGCTAGCCATCACCTGCTTGGAGACACTAAGACTCACCCCACTGCAACATCCACCCTCAAAGCCAAATACACCATGGACATTCCCATCATCCAAGCTGTTGGAAGTGGAGATGCTGAAAACTCTCTGAAAATTGAAGCTGGCCTTTTCTTCATCTCTGCCGAGACAGCCACGAAGGGAAGCATTGATGGAACATTCCTGGAAAGTGGTGTGATCAAGGGAGCTCTGGACAACGAGGCTTCTCTCTTCTTGGGCCGTGATGGTCTGCGCTCCACTCTGAAGACTGTTGGCAATGCCAATGTCAATCGCGGGGATCTAAAAGTGGAACTTGATGTGGATGAGAATCTGGCCCTGGAAGCAGCTCTTAGCCGTGTGTATGCTGTGCTAAAACTTGCCTGCAACAATGAGATCAACGTCGCTGCCCTCAACACAAAGGGGAAGCACTCTGCCCAGGCCACAATTGACTTAGCTCCACTGAATTCTCTGACTGCAGATGTTGAGATTGACTTGTCTCAGCCAAGCACCCTTGGTGATCTTAGCATCTTTGAGAAAGCTGTTGCAGAAGTGACTGCAGCCAAGCAGACAGTAGCCAGCACCAGCAAGATCATCTCTCCTGTGTACACCACCAATGTTGAGGCTAAGGTTGAGGGTGAAGCCCCCATCTACACAGTTATTTTCAAGGCTTCTGCAACTTCTCCCATTGTTCTGCTGGATTATGATCTTGATAGTGAGTATATAACTTTTAAACATTTTGCTACATTAACAGTGATGTATTTATCAGTGACAGTTGTTAATGCTTCAGTTAATTTATAAAAATGAAATTATTTTATTTTTGTGAGCATTCAAACTATTTTTTATTCTTTGCGCAGGTTCCATAAGCTCTGCCATGGACAACGATGCCTTGAGCCTTACTGCTAAAGCTGTCCTTACACATGCTGAGGCTACTTTGGACATTCAACATGTTCTTTCCCTGGCTCTGAGGTGAATTTAGATTCCATGATTACCATTATGAGAAAAAACGGGTAATGCACAGTAATTAACCAGTATTGGTCTTCATTTTCAGTCACACTTTGAACATGGACATCACAAGCCCGAGCTTCACCGATGTGAACTTCCGCTATGCTGCCCGTACAGATGGAATTAGTGTTTCAGTCTCCACACCTTCCACTGGCTTCCTTGGACTTCAACTCCAGGGAAGCATCCCATCTCAGCTGCATGCTAGGCTATATAGCCGCTATGCAGTAAGTGTCCTTGATTTTCCAACTCCTTCTCATTCATTTGAATACAGTTCTAAGCAACTTATGAAAGAAGACAACTTAGAACAAGTCGTGGTTCCAGTGGTACTCACTTTCAGTTCTACTGGTTGCTCCTTCACAAGATGAACATAGAGGCTTTTATAATAGTTCAAAATTTTCAAAGAAAATGGTAGTAGCATTGCTTCACATGTAATTTTTATCGCTGATTATTTCAGTTCCAGTATTTTTTTTTCCAGTTCATGAATTACTGCCCTGAAAGCACATTGTTTAATGAAATATTTTCTTGCAGTCTGCACCTGAAGATGATGTGGATATCCTGAGCATTAGAGCTGCTGCAAAGGAGGATAAGAAGATGCATCTCCAGGCAGCCTACAACCTGGAGGCTCCCCACGAGATGATCATGGGCCTGAAGGAGAGACTGCCTGCTATCACCTCATCCATCACTGGCTTTGCTGACAAGTATGGCATCCTTGGTGCTGTCAGAGGACTGTGGGCTACCATTGTCAATGGCATCACTGAGGCCTACACTGCTGCATCTGCACACGCCCCCGAGCTGAGTCAGCTGTCCATTCTCTTCAGGAACGTCATTGTACAGTATCAGAAAACTGTGCAAATCTTTATTGATGCTGCAGTCAAGATCCTGAGGGAAACGCATATCCAGCTCCCTGGCATGGAAGAGAAGACAAGCCTGCCTGAGATCTGCCAGAAAGTCACTAGCAATGTTGCCACAGTTCTGGAGCAGCTTGTGCAGGTGATCACTGACAACCTGGAAGTTTACCTCACACCCATTATTGAAACCATCAGCCCTGTCCAAGTGGTACTGCCATCAGGTGAGGTCATGACTGGAACCCAAATTCTGGACCACGTAAAGAGCACCCTGAAGACACTTTCAACTCAGGCTGTAGAACTGGTAAGGGAGTTGGAGAGTCTTGATGTGATCCTTCAGAAGCTTGGTGAGACCCTCCACGCAGTGGTTGAGAAGGCACAAGAATTCATTGACAACATTAAGTCTGATATCCTTGACACCGCTGCTGTGTACCTCAATGCTTACTATGCCAACCTTGTCACAGTAGTCAAGAGCCTGTTGGAGATGGTTGATGCTGAGCTTACCATTGAGAAGCTGAATGAAATCATTGGGCACTGCTTGGATTATGTTATGTCCATTCTGAGTACAGTCATCAGCACAGTTGCTGGTGTTCTACCTACTGATGGTCTTGTAAAGGTAAATGATGGAAAGTTGGAGATTGAGCTTCCTTTCCCCTTCCATCAGTAAGGCAATTATTCTGGATAAACTGTGAATACTTTAAACACTACCTGTTGAATATAAGGTGTGAAAGACCACCATGGATGCTTAATGCAAATATAATGTTAGCATGTATTTAAAGCAGTCTCAGTAGCTTGAACAGCTTTTTAAAACAGAAGTGTATCATTCCATTTGTGTAAATGACAACTGAAATGCAAACTCAATATTCACCTCAAAAAATATATCTTTATTGAGTGTTTCTTCCATTCATGTCTAAAACATACTATGTTATGAACAAAGCTCAATAAAGATCATTTGTACTGCATTTTTGTTGAGCTCTATATTTTTTCTAATGTGTGCAAACAACGACATCTTTGGGTATGCAAAAACATGCAGGGATGTAAAAATGGCGTCAAGTGAGATTTTCACAAATTTAAGAAATGCAACAATATTTGCAGGAAAATCAATGGACACTTACAGTTTCACTAGAACTATTCCAGTAAGTTATGTGACAGTTGTAATGGATATAGATTTATGGACAGAGGAAACATATAACAGAAGTCATGTACTAAAAAAACAGTTGCTCCTATAAGGCAGTTTACTAAATATTAGTACTAATAATATTAAATACATCTTCACATCTGAAAGCAAGTACAACATATACTACCACATAATAACCCTTACCATACAGGACATAAGATAAAAAATATTCATAAACCTTAAGTCATAAAGTAGAGATTATTGAACAATTTAATGAAGGAAATCACTAGTGCAATGTTACATTTTTCATTTCCAAACTCCTTTGTCCCTGTCCTGTGCGACTGATCAAGTAAGGAAAGACTGACTAAATCATTATATTCATGACCGCTGTCAAAGCAAATCCCCTTTATTGTTACACTTATTGTCAAGTTCAGAAATAGACACCATATAAATAATGTGATTTATCAGTCTTTTGAATTAGTATAATAATAGTTTTCTTGTTAATAGCTATTCTAAGCTCAACTGTAAATGATAAAAAACAGTAATAAAACTCTCTAAGGCATTATAGTGTTGTTGAAATTGTATAGAATTTAACATAAGCCTGCAGACAGCACACATGTGCAAATGCCGACTCACAAGTACACAATCAAACAAGAATTTGATTCACCTTGTACATAGCCTCTTACACCAGACATTTTCACCAAGTAGCTTTCCAGAACATCACAAGTGAATTGCTAAAAGAGGAAGCCACTGTTTGGCAATAATAGGAAGACTCCTGGAGAGGAAGCAAAAGTCAAACAAGGGAACCCACGGTTACATAACAGGTTTAGAACAGTCATGGGCTGTAAGTCACATGATAGACAGACAGACAGATAGATAGATAGATTCTTTATTGTCCTTTTGCAAGGAAATTTGTTTTCACGGCTTATACAGAGCCTCACACATGATTACGTAAACACAACATGCCCCACAAAAACACGACATACACCTAACATAAACATAACATGACATGAATAAATATACAACTAACGTAGATACGGCCATACAGCATACCCTCAATAGACCCAGCAATTCATTTTTGTCCACTGTAGTGGACATTATGTTTTTGTTCGTATCCCTCATACTATACATGTCACTCTATTAAGTCCTGTTGATTCTCAAAGAGGACTACTGGGGCTTTAAAATGACATCACATGTGAGGGGGTGTGACCTTGCCAACTTCCTCTTCCTGTCTTTTCAAAATGGCTGCCATCACCATGAGCACATTTTACGGAGGAAGGAAATTCATAATTAAAAATGTTTTTGAATGTTATATTTTGATTGTTTCAAGTAAGTAAACATCTCAGGAATATTTGATTGAGTTTGCAGAGCTGAGCTTATTTATTTTCATATGAAAAACAGCTAATTTATAAATGTACTCTGTAGTGGACATCAGGACTTTGTTCCTGTGTTTGTTCAGTAGACAGCTCTATGACAGTGCAGTACTTCCAGCAGTACATTGACGAGAACCTAATTAGGGATCTCTCTGTCTTCACCAACCAGCACAATGTACAGGATCCGGGCTGCAGCTTGAATACAACACCAGAGGAGATCAAGAGCTTTTTAGGAATATCTGTGTATATGGCATGCCTTGGATACCCAAGAATAAAAATGTATTGGGCTGCCAAGACAAGAGTCCCAGTTATCACTGACTCCATGACCCGAGATCGCTTTTACAAGATTAGATCTTCACTGAAAGTGGTCAATGATCTGGATGTGCCAGAAGATGAGAAGAAAAAGGATCTTCTTTGGAAAGTGAGACCACTCCTGAAGAGAGTGTTCCAAGGCTGCTTCAGCCTACCTAGGCAAACTAAGGTCTGCATTGACGAACAAATGGTTCCCTTCACGGGCCGATGTCCACTTCGTCAATATGTTCCCGGCAAACCAAATCCAACTGGATTAAAAGTATTTGTTCTTGCAGCTCCAAGTGGCCTTGTGTTGGACTTTGAGGTCTACCAGGGAAAGAACACCTTCACCCAAGACCAGCAAACGGGAATAGGCGCAAATGCAGTCCTGCGTTTAACTGAGACGGTTCCCAGAGGACCACTGGTGTACTTTGACCGGTATTTTACCACCATCAAGCTTCTGGAGACTCTTCTGGAAAGGGGCCTACCTGCAACGGGAACAATCCAGAAGAATCGGATTCCAAAAGAGTGCCACCTGACTGCTGACAAGATCCTGAGCAAAAAAGGAAGAGGGTCAGCAGAAATGCTTGTACGGAGACCTCATGAAATTGCACTCACCAAGTGGATGGACAACAAGCCTGTTGTCATGGTATCGACTGTCCATGGGATTGAGCCCCAGGATATCTGTACCAGATGGTCCAAAAAAGAAAATGAGCAAGTCTAAGTCCCAAAACCTGTAGCGGTTGCAGAATACAACAGCAACATGGGGGGGGGGGGGGTTGACATGTGTGATTGCATGCTCAGCTACTACAGAATGTCCAGCCGCGCTAAGAAGTGGACTGTTCGTACCATGCTTCACTTCACTGATTTGGCCATCACCAACTCATGGATTCAGTACCGACAAGACAGCCAGGCCTTGCAACGACCTGCAAAGAAAACTTACCAATATCTGGAGTTCAAACTCCTATTGGCTGAGGAACTGATATCCCAGGCGCAGGTATGTCAACGAGATGACACTGACATAAGTGATGAAGAATTCTCCCCAGAAATCAAGAAAAGGAAGTCCCACCCAGATGAGAGAACAAGGAAGTATGGTGCAATCCATTTGCCCCGAATGCTCAACATTCCAAATGCCTTCAGATGCAGAATGCCCAGATGCAAAAGCAAAACATTTGTGAGATGCATAAAGTGCAAAATGTTCCTCTGTGTCTTCGAAAAGTCAGATTGCTTTATGAAATACCATCTAGAGTCAAACGTCTAATGAAAAAATCACAAAAGGTTCAGATGAAATGTTGTAGATGTTCTGTTCTTTTCCATTAACTTCATTTGCTACTTGTTTTGTATGTGGTGTTGTATTTTACTGGATGATTTCAGTGGAGCTTGTTTAAATGTTTCATGCATGAGAACAATGAAGTCCTGTTGTCCACTGCAGTGGACATGTTGTAAAATTTGAATAAAATTAAGTTTTAACATTTTTTCCTTTGCAATGTGTTTATTACCACCCCAACACTTAATTTATGTATAAAAAATCAAAAGTGAAAAAAAAGAAATTTCCTGGGTCTCATAATCAACAGTTAAAATATCCATTCATATGTACGTAGCATCTTCGCACATGATGGTTATTGGGGGTGTTTTGTTTAATGCTGTTATGGCAGAGGGGATGAAACTCCTACTATATCGTGCCCGTCTACAAGCTAGGGATCTGTATCTATGGCCTGATGGAAGCAGTGTGAAGAAAGGGTTCGAGTGGGTGCCTGGGGTCATGTGTGATTGAACATGCTTTACATGTGATGGCTTTGCTGTTGAGATCTGGGAGGTTGGGGGGTGGGGAGGCTGATAATTTTGGAAGCATTATGTGTAATATGTATAAGTTTGTTCCTGTTGGAAGCAGTTAGCATACTGAAGAAGCAAGAGGAACAATGGAGGAGAATGGGTTGAAGTATGCTTTTGTAAGGCAATAACAGAAGGTGGGGGGCAACAGAAAGTGCTTTTAGTTTTTGGATGATAGAAAGTCTTTGCTGGCAGCATTTGCGGATGCCCATGGTGTGTTGTTCAAAGCTCAGTTTATTGTCTAAGCTGAGTCCAAGGTATTTGAAACAGTCCACCATCTCAATGATTTCGTTATTGATACAGGTGGGATTGTGGGCCGTGCTGTGTGTGCTGGAGGTGTTAATTAGCAGCTCTTTTGTTTTTGTTGCATTCAGCTGCAGGTGGCTGTCTGTGCACCATTTTGTGAAGTGGGAGATGGAGTCTTAATAGCCTAAAACAGAGTCACTGTCATTGAGGAGTGCAAGTATGGCAGTGTCATTGGAGTACTTGAGGTATGTAATTATGGGTGAGGGCCTGACACAGTCATTGGTGTAGAGGGTAAACAGGAAGGGGTTCAGGACACAAGGTGGTGGAGTTTCCTGATCATCTGGTGGCGCTGGATGGTATTGAAAGCAGAACTGAAGTCAATGAAGAGTAGTCTGGTGAAGTTACCGGGTGATTCTTGGTGTTTGATGGGGGACCAATTGTTGTTCGACAATTGGAAGGATGATGTTAAGCACCAGTTTTTCCAGGCACTTCATAACTATTGAGGTGAGTGCAACTGGTTGGTAGTGGTTTAGTTCTAAGGGGCGGGGTTTCTTGAGTACTGGTATGGCGATGGATGTCTTCCACAGGGTGGGTACTGAAGCAGTCCTGTAGGATTCACTGAAAATGGAGTGCATAATGGAAGAGGACGCCATGGCACAGACCTTGACTGACATGGGACTGACAGAGACATAGAGGGCCCTGGTACTTTGATGTTTAGATTTAATAAAGGTAAAAAAAAAAATCTTTCAATATTGTTTTTCAATATTGTCATCTTTCCTACATGCTCTCGTATGTCTGTATTTCACTGAAAATTGTTTCTTTATGAATGTTATTCAGTCTCAGTTACTAATATATCAGTGTTCTCTTTTTTTTATCTCTCATTTATCCTAAGCTGATTATAGACTTGTAGCCTGTTTACTCCACCTAAGAGGAACACTTAGTATCTGTGAACTAAGTAGAGTCTTTGTTAGCTTAGATCTGTGTAAGAGAAACTTTCCTTTGGGTACAACTAAGTAGAACTTCTAGAAGTCCTTAAACAGCTGTATATAGTTCCTACACTGCATCTCTGCTGTGATGGCAATGAATGCTTCTTGTGAATATGATCTATCAATTGGACATATGCTACATGCACGGTTAGTTCTAACAAATACCATATACCACTATGAAAATGGATGCCTTTTATAGTCAATGAGTCTCATGGCCAGTGTTGGGGGCAATGAGTTAGGCTACAAAGTAACGTGTTACTGTAATTATATGACTTTCCTCCATAACTAAGCAAAACATTACAGTTCAAATTTCAGTACATCACATCACAGTTACTGAATTATTAAAATGTCCTTTACTGTGTTACACATGCCTTTTCAAAAGAATGTTTTTTTGTGCTGAATATTTAAATTTAACTTAGAAAATGGATAGTTCTGGTCCTGGGTGAGAGTTGGTCAATACAGTGCTCCAGTGATGTTAAAATATATGATTATAGAAGCAGCTATGACGCGACACACCTGTTCACCTTAATTGTGTATCTATAATATGACTACCCACTGTCACTAAGGAGAGATTGGGTCCTTGACAACAGCTCCCATTAAATGGGACAAGACTGACAACTGGTTATTTAGCTAGCCAGCAAGGTCTGATACATTTGAGAAAACCCAAAAATAATGGTGTAGCCAACCAGAACAATAATATGGAGAATAATGTTACTTCTAATCACAAAATACAGATAACGCAGCTGCTGGCTGATGATGATATTAAAACATATTACTAGCTACCTCAGAAACTACCGGTGGTTAACCATTGAAGCTAAATGAGAGCATCCCGATTAATGTAGCCACACTATAGTTATTGTTAGATGGCAAAGCTTGTGCGTTTCTATTTTTTGTCACTGGTCAAAAATGTGAACTCATGAATGAGGCCATGCTTTTCAGTTATTTTAGAGCAGCTATGGGATGTTCTTAAGCATGACATCAAACTATTGTATTGAAAGTAAAGTAATTAGAGTACTGTGATGTTTGTTCTTGAATTTTTATGTGGTTAATTGGGGAATTTGTAGTTTTAGAGATTAACTCAAAAGTAAAGTAATGAGTAGTGTAGGCCTGATTACTTTTCGAACGGAGTAACAAGTAAAGTAATCCCATTACAATTCAAAGAAGTAATTGGTAACTTGTAACTAATTACTTTTTCTTGAGTAACTACCCCAATACTGTTCATGGCTGTGTGTTACCATATAAAGAATGTGTATGAGCATCAGGGATCCAGTTACAGTTCAAAAGTCCAACATGACATCTCCTCCTCCGGGTATCTATCTATCTGTCTATCTATCTATTAGAGGTGGAGCTGGATCTGAATAAGGTATTCAGCAAGGCACAAATAGTGGGTTTTTACAAACATTTATTTTGTGCGAATACTCTCAAAAGTATTTGTTTTCAGGAAGAAAAAAAAAAAAAGTAAAAAAAAAAACTGGTGTTCCTCATTATGACAGAGTACCAGGGCCACATCAAGGAAAAAAATTCTGAGATTTTGAGAATAAGGTCATACTACTGTGAGAATAAAGTCGTAATTTCAGAAGAGCAGAAGAGGATCAGAAGAGCAGCCTGCCGCAGTGTGCTGTGGTATATTGTGGTATTTTGTTATTCGTGAAACCTATACTAAAGTATAACTTCCCAAGTTGCTCCACCTTTCTCATTTAACGAAGACTGCAGGTTGCTCTTCTAATATTTCCCCTCTGAAACAACATGTAGTCTAAAATCACAACTTTATTCTTGTAATATTATGACTTGTTCTTGTAAAATTACAGCGTTATTCTCGTAATATTATGACCTTTTCTTGTAAAATTATGACTTTATTCTCTTGGCAATTTCCTCTAAGTCCGTGTGGTTCTTTCTTCGGAGTAGACACAGTTTCTTGCACAGTCTTTTCAAAGTCCTGATCCTTGTGATAATGTGGTGCTGATGCGCCAAAAGATTAAGTATTTCGTTATTTGTGAAACCTGCATTAAAGTATACCTTCACAAGATGCGCTACGTAGGAGATGAGCCTACGTTAGCTCTGGCTGTGTAGTTACTAGCTAGTTCACCAACATGCTGTGTTCACTGCTCATGCTGGGATCAGACTACATGATATTTTTGTCTTTCACGGTGGTCACCATGTCAGATAAGGCAATCATAGTGCCATAAACTCTTGGCAAGTCTTGGCTGGGAGACTGGCAACACTACAAGTATGTCCCCGACCAATCAACGTATGCTGCCTTTCACGACCTTGCATGAGCTGATATGTTGTCGGGGAGGATGACTGTCATTCATACTTTTCGTCAACATCAAGGTACACGTCGCAGAAGATGTTAGTCTAGGCAAGAAAATACAATAAAATTCTGACATGCCAGACCTTTCATGTCGTGTGTTGTGTTTTGTCGTCAGGTGTTGTGTGGCATCCCAGACAATGCATCGCTGTTCTTAGATTATGTCACACTACAAGGGGTAGAGACACCCGTTTGTCATTCCGAACGTTCATATTTGGGCCTGACGCTGGAAGTTTGTCCACGACAACAAATCGTGTTAAAATCGGGCTGAAATCGTGTAGTCTAAACCCGGCATCAGTCAGCCTGTGTGTCACACGGTTGTGTCCTCCAATTAGGGCAGGTGTTCGCAGGGTTCACAATGTTCACATAGGCATTACTTAGTTTAGAGTTTAGTTAATTGGTTTGAGTGTGGATTAGGAACTGAATGCTACTTTTAAAATGATTTTCTTTTCAATGATGTTTCTGGTTATACATGTTTATTGCTGCGTTTATGAAAACCATAAACTAATATTACATTTAAGTATTCATAATTACGATAATAGTTTATTGAAGAACACTTATATTAACACTTAAATATCATGAACTTAGAAGTGTAATAAAAACAAAAACAGGATTGTTATGCCTATTTCCACTTTTATTCGAATACAAATACGAATAATTTTGCTGCCTCAACAAATCTATCTATCTATCTATCTATCTATCTATCTATCTATCTATCTATCTATCTATCTATCTATCTATCTATCTATCTATCTATCTATCTATCTATCTCATCTTCTGTGAGATGGTTTGAGAAATCCTAGATCCTGTTGTGTTGTGCTGATGGCAGAGTCAGGATCTGGTGTAATCATGAATCTACACATCAACACTGTTGCTGACTAGGTGCATCCCTTCACGGCTACAGTTTACCCTTCATATAGTGGACACTTCCAGCAGGATAATGCACATGTCACAGGGCATGTGCTGTGTCAGAATGGATCCAGGAACATAACAGTGACTTCACTTTACCTCAATAGCCTGTGCAGTCCTCCATCATTCACTATTTATTTTTACATCTTTTCTCTGGAGGGGTATTAGAAAACTGCTTTGCACACTTGGTAGGAACTCAAGCTTTTGCCACTGTAGTTAGAAGTATTGTCTGCTAGCCTACTTTCACCTAACAGCTCTGCCCATCTGAGGGATTCTGTATACTTGGGGATGGTAGATATTCCTGACAGACGTTCTTGATGGTACCTTATAGAGAGCTAATGAGGGATCTTGTCCAGCTGAGATTCAACCACCACCATGTCAGGTCTGCATTTGAGAGGTCTTTTGATATGAACATAAGGTGGCTCTTCATCTTTGTTAAAGATCCTGCCTGTGGCTCTGCCATCCCATCTGGCACGCTGTAGAAAAATCCAAATTAACAAAACTTTTAATGACTGTTTATCAAGCTGATTGAGCAAAACTGAGAGTAATGATATATAATAAGTTTCTCAAACCTACACAAAGATTTATTTCTTTAAGTGAAGAGCATGAGTTTTGTGAACAACATCTAATGAATTCATTCAGTCAGTTCATTCTGCCAATGTACTTTAATGAGTAAAGGAGAAAAACACACAATGTGTTTTTTTTATAGGAAAGGAAGAAAACTGTCCTGAACAGGAGATGAGACTGGATGCATTTGCAGTAAACTCATTCAAAACTGGTACAACCAGGGAACACAGGGAACCAGGAACAGGATATATGGCACAGGATACAAGAACACAGAGGGGAGGGGGGGGGTCTGTTTCTCATACCATGTGTTTACAGAGGTTGACTAAACAAGAGAAAGCTACTGGAAATTACAGCTATGACCTTTTTGTTGTGTCTCAGTTTTTGTTTTCTTTCGTTACAGGGCTCAATGTAGGAACTTCAGGATTTGTTTCTCCTTGGTTGGATGTATGACCTCCCACCAATCACCTCATTTGTAAAGAACACCTCCAGGTTCTTAGGGTTTCTTCCCTCAACTACAATTTTGTTCCCATGGAAGGTTTCTTGAGTTCTCTTTTTTTTTAATTACTGTTGAATGAAGTCACTATACTCAACTCACTGGCAGTGGTGAGTATAGTGACCATTCATGGCAGCATGCAATGTTTAGTGTTTCCCCTACATTGATTTTGCAAGGTTGGTATAGCACTCAAGAGTTACATGTTGTGATGCACTGATAAATACTCCAAGAGGAAATGTTGAGGTTTTCACTCTAGCTATGTTCAACATTATTTAGATAAAAAAAAAAAAACTTTTATGAGCACAGTAGCATTACTGTCAGGTCTCTATCTCCCTGTCTCCTGGCCCTTGTGTGATTGTGTGCACCTATCCTTAGTTTGTTCCCTCATTGTGTCCGTGTACATATGCCCCTGTGTTTTCCTATGTGCCTTTACAAAGTCTTACATTTGTTGTCAGTACTGAGTTGGTTCTTGTCTCCAAGTTTTCCTTTTGTACCTGTTAGCCCTGTTCCTCTGTTTAGCCTTGGTAACCTAGTTCCTCTGTTTATAATTGTTAGCCCTGTTACTCTGTTCAGCCCTGTTCTTAGTGTTAGCCTTCCTGTCTGTAGACCATAGCTTACTCTTGACTTGATCTTGCCTGACTCCACTAGCCAGTGTATTGTGTACCAGACCCTGTTTATTGATATGGATTACAATTTGGATTTTAATAAAGAACTGCCTGCGCTTGCATCCAGTCTCCTCTCAGTTTTGTGACAGTCACATACTGTAGATTAATGTACCTTTCAGATTTGTATTATAGATTAGACTGGAACATATACCAAGTCTCAGGCATACAAAAAAAATGCAGTCATTAAAAATGATCACTGAGAATTGTGAAGATTATGAGGCTAACTCATTCAGCATAAGAACTATGATTTTCTGGTGTGTATTATAACAATCAACTTATCCAGTGGGCCAAAAAGAGATAGCTACCAAACCCTCATGCAGGGTCTAATGTCTGAGTGGTCTGCGTATTAAGGAACCAAACACAACTGTGCAGATTTACCCCAACCCCAGCTACCCAGGAGACAGTCAGCCATTTCTTTGGTTTGCTTATATCTAATTTTAAGATTAAGACTCTGTGACTGCACACACACATACTGTGAACAGTGAATGTGACCTCTGCATTTAACCCATCTTTACACACACCAGTAATGAGCACACACAACCAATAGGCAAGGGGTCAGTTGGGGGTTAAGTGCCATGTTGTGGGTGAAATTCTCAGCCTGGACCAAATGAGTCCCAACGCCACAGGATACCTGTTCTGAGACAAAACAATATGAGTCTAACAATGAGTCAGATGCAGTGTAAGTTTATTGTATAGTTCAAAAGGCATACAACAAACTGAGTCAGGTCCCGGGGAGTGACTGACTCCTTCTCACGAAGCACCGGCCTTTATATACGTTTTCTCAAAAAAGATACACATTACTTTGTCTCTTTGTATGTGGGGCACCTCGGCCAGCCCATCTTCAAAGACTCCACTTATCGTCATTATTGTGTAGTTCCTTGACGTTTACCATATTTACTGCCCTGCTAAGCGGTGGAGCGAGATATAGCACAAACCAGGAATATTTCACCTTCTCCATATATTATGACTGACCACAATACTCTGGCAGAGGCGCCAACCTTATCTCACATGCTGTCCTCTATAGGGCCGCACAGGCCTTTTCTTTCTGAACAAGGAGAACTTGATGTTTCTTGCAATACAAAGGATTGTATAGTTATATAGCTGTTAATATAAACGATTACATTGATTCACCCCTATACTAATGAATACATTATGGTTACATTGTTTATCATGGTTACTACAGTGGTTAGCTTAAAGGAGAGTAGTATTTTTCCAACAATGTCCAAGGGCATTTCAGCCATGGATGTTTTCCTTCCGGTCCTGGGAATCAAACCGGCAACCTTTCGGTCACAAGCCCATTTCTCTAACCCCTAGGTCATGGGCTGATGTCTCTAGTAGTTCCTCTGACAACTGGTGAATTATACGAGGGTAGATAATGGATGAACTTTGGCACAAACTTTCAGCAGACCTCTCAACACTAACAAGCTAATGTAACTTTACAGATGACCTAATTCACTTGGCTTGCTAGTTAGCTAATGTTAGTTAGCATGGTTTGAACATTTGTCAATAATAACATTAAAGGAGCACAGTCAATTGTAGTTTATATGCAGAGAACTACATTGGGAATCCAACTGTGATGTGATGGAAAGACAAACTGCAACAGAAACTACACGCAAATATTGGGAGTAAGATTATGCAGCACTTTGTAAATGAGCAGCATGGACATGGAAATATGGAAATTAACTAAAAGAAATGAGAGACTGGAGCCAAATGTGACCATATTTTCTAGTTGTAGTGAAAAATCTAGCAGCTGTGCTTTGATTCAGCTGAAGCCTGAACACTAACAAAAATCAAGAAAACACAACATTACAGCAGACTCATCCTCTAATCATTATCCTATTCAGGGTTGCAAAGGGTGTTGTAGCCTATCCCAGTGCTCATAGGGCAGACACACAGACAAACACACTCACACACACATTCATACCTAGGGGAAATGTAGTGTCTCTTATTCACCTAACCCACATGTCTTTGGACTGTGGGAGGAAACCCGCACAGACACGGGGAGAAAATGCAAACTCCACACAGAAAGGACCCTGGCTGAGGAATCGAACCTGGAACCTTCTTCCTGCAAGGCAACAGCACCACCCAGCGCTACCCACTGCACCACCGTGCCACCCCAAGACTAATCCTGAATTTGGAAATATACAAATTATCACTGAATTCGAATTAGTAGTGCTCATTTATGTAGGATCAAAACCAAGAGAGTACCTGCTGAAAGCCCATGGGCCTTTCCTGCATAAACTGATAACAGAGGCTTCTCTTAGTTCTGTGTACATACATAGAAATACATCCATAGTCATAGGAGAGACGAGAGTCTTTCAATATTTTAACTAGAGCAGTCTCTGTGAATTGATAGGATCTAAATCCTAATTTGAAAATAATCATTAATATTGTGTCTGAGCAAGAAACTGGGTGTTTCCCTGCCTTTTGCCCAATGAATGCTGGGATAGGCTCCAGCACCCTAATTAGGATAAGCAGTTTAGAAAATGAATGAATGAATGAATGAATGAATGAATGAAAGCTGGCACTTAATTGCATACAAGTCTGCAACAGCGACACCTGCCAGTTAGTTGGGATACCAGATTAGGGGTAGGCAGGTCTGGGAAGCACAGCATGAACTTCTGCATACATTACGGCTTCCTGGAACAGCCCTCTACGGTCTGGTGAAAGAAGGAACTGGTGACTTCACATCTGTTAGAGGTGGAATGTGATGTTCTACGTATTGATTTCTCTTCTAGCATAGAGTTGTTGACAGAGATTTCCATGCAGTTCTGTTGTTTGGGTTGATCTGTGAGCTCACATATCTTTGCATATACCAGGTGCACACAATTAAAGAATTAGATGCTCAATTAAATGTACCTGTTCTCAGAGCCACAGGGAGGAATCAACTGGTTTAAATATGCCCCATGGTCTGAATATGACCATCCAGGCCACTCTACAAAACAACTTTTGTTCCTATATAAATGCTTTGTATTAATTAATTATTTTTTTCACTCACTCAGTAAATCAGCTAAATGACCAGCCAATCAGCTGTCTGAGGAATAATGATACTGTCCCATACCTACCTGTAGAAATCCTGGGATCTATCATCAACTTCACCCTTGGTATGGACATGACTATGATTGGGATGTTCGGCAGAGTTTGCAACATTTTCCATGATTGACAGAGTCTACAGAGATGTACAGCTCCTCTCCTTCTTTCTCTCACATGAAGCATTTGCTGTAAGTGTACATTTTGACAAGAGACACAACTGTTCTACATTGTGTAGAACGCTTTACCAGATTGTGCAAAACATTTCTTCGCCGAGTGTTATTCTTACATGATCAAAATGGAAGTGTTTGACCTGTTTTAACTAAGAATTATTACATTGGGAGCTTGTGTTATTAGATTTGGTTTCCAAGCCAACAGTCCAATAACCTGACAATAATATATATATATATATATATATAGAGAGAGAGAGAGAGAGAGAGAGAGAGAGAGAGAGCAAGAGAGAGAGATAACATTAGATATAACATTATACTCCAAAATGTTCTCACATTATTGGTTCATGATTTTAGTAAATTACTGGTCAACTATTACACTACTGGTTTCATTATGCTGTGTTGTAATAAATTAGTGGGAGTTATTACATTATTAGTCATTACTATATTTTGGGTCTCTACACCAATCCCAAAATGTTACCACCTGCTCATAATGTAATAATTTATTCCACATTGTTTTGTTTTTTTTGTTTTTTTTCTATTTCTTTTTTTTTTTTTAATTGCATCAAGGACAGTCCAAAGACCGTTTGAAAAACAAGGAGGGTTGGGTGAGGGGCAAACAACCCCTCCCCGTAAAAAGAACCTGTTGCTTCATAAATGCAGGGTTTAGGTTGTTTTTAAATTTTAGGCTCTTACATTATCTGCTCCCACTATTTCAAGCACAAATACAGGAGGGAAAAATTTACATATTCATTTGATCCTGAAAAATAAACAACACATGTAATGAATTGCTAATACAATTAGTTATATTATTATGAATGATAAATGAGTATAAGTAATACCAATTAATATAAATAATATTTAAATCAGTTGATCAAATTTAAATTAATTGATCAGCTATGGATGAGTTTTGTTACTATCTCTAACCCAATCCCAAACTTTGACCAGATGCAAATGAAAACTTAGAAAGGACAACTAGAGCCCTCCAATGGACAGAGTGCATAACTGCAACCTCTTATGTTTCTTTTATATATACTTTGAAGACTGATGTTTGTCCACACATCAGTATGTGGTGTTAGATTAGATCGAGCATATCTGCATATGGGCAGGTTTTACATGAACTATTTTTTGCTTTTGATACTTACATTTCTGTGGAAGCGCTATACATCAAATAGAATTAGGGCGAACAAAAATTGATGTACACAGGCAGTGGAAATATTGTTGGATAAACACAGGTGTAAATGATGAAACTGTGCATTTGAATTGCTTTACAAATACACAGCACTCACTACCTGTTTCAACAACTGCGTTCTTATTTTCATGTGTTTTTGTGTCTCTGTTCCAGTACGTTTCTTTGGATCACTGGGCCTGTCCAGAGCAATGGTTTTTGGTGGAGTAAATGTAAAGTATGGTAAATATGGGAGCATACCACGGGGATCTTGCCATGAACAAAAGTGCACCAGCAGGATTCTCTTTTTAACTGACCAGAAAGGGCCTTTGCCCGTACACACACACACACACACACACAAACTACAACTAATTCTGATATCGCTGTCGGCAGTGAAGGGACCTTACTAAATCCATTCTCTGATGAAATATGGACTATGGAAAAAGTGTGGACAATTTGGACAATATGGACATAATTCAATGTCACCTTCCTATGTATTCTTCCATGACTCCAATTCAGTTAACTGAAATTATGTTGACTGTCTGTGGTAAGCTCTCATTTTATGTGCATTACATATTTACAGCCCATTGCCTAATGGTTAGAGGCGCAGGCTTGCGACCAAAAGCTTGCTGGTTTGATTCCTAGGACCAGCAGGAGTGCCCTTGGGCAAGGCACTTAACCCCCAGCTGCCCCCTGGGGGCAGGTGCACTGCTCTTGTGTAAATTTACTGCTCAAACTGTGTGTGTACAATCACAAAGATTTAATCTTATATAGGTATATCTATATGTGTGTGCACGTACATACATACATACATATATATATGCGTGTGTGTGTGCATATATAGATGAGATGTATATGTATGATGACTATGGGAGATGAGTAAATTTTCCTGGTTTTGCTGCTGAGACATTGACGCCATCTACTGTATGTCACTGAAATTACATTGTACAACACGGAGAGCACAGGTTACAGACTATGAATGCCTATATGCACCTATATAGAGTGACAGATAAAAAGAGATAGACACAGAGATAGAGATGGAATCATGGAATCATTCATTCTCATGCCTATGACTTTCTTGTGGTGTGCATTTGTCTATGTCACTGCTAGGCTAAACCAAGACTCACTGACTTATTTATGTTTTAGGACAAAGAGATTAATATTATGTTGTTCTTCCCAAACAATTTCCATGTATGAACTCACAGCACTGTTACAATAGCATGGTAAAACACTTATGATTTAATATGCTGTTCCTATAGAGTACCTTTTGCAATTACAAGTCATTGTTTGATTTTAAACTTAGCTGAGTGAATAAGAGCTCAAAATTTCAGATGAAAAAAATCAACTGCAGGGAAAAAAAAATAAAGAGAAATAAAGCAGGAGGTTGAAGTATCTCATGAGCTACATTTCAAATTGGACTAATTTGATTTTAAGCAAATAGGATATTTCATTGCATTATTCCTTCAATTCATTTTAGATAAAAAAAAAAATGTATTTACACACTCTGAGAACATCAGAAAACATCAGATTGCTGCTGAAATGGGAAGGCTAAGTAAGTATGTTCAAAATACACAGTGAAAAGAAATTCCACCACCTTATGTCCAGTGTATTGTATTTATTCTAATGGAAACCTACATTGTTACTAATAACAAATATAGCAAACAGTTCCATCAATGACAGGACATTAAAGTTTTATGGTTGTAGCTTTACACAACCACATAATTTTGCAATAAACTTTATTGATTTTGCAATGAACTCTCATTTAGTTTAATCTCTTTTCATTTCATTTCACATTTGACAACTTGCTCACTGATACACTATAATAAAAAGAGTGTAAATAGTACATATGAATTATATTTTGCATATTGCCACACAGATAAATACAACATAGCACTGTGTTAGTCTCACTCAATCATGTAACAAGGCTGTGTCATTTTATCTCTGTGATTTGTTTACTTCTATGAAAAATCAAAGAAAAAAAAAACGTTCACACCAAAAGCTTAACATGTTTTGACCATGATTTACAATCACAGATTACAGTTTTGTTTATTTAGCAGACATGTTATCCAGAGATTATACACTTGAGTGTGCTACTTTTTGAGTAATTGCTTTAAAACAAAACACTTACTGTACTGTAATTATACAGAATGACAATACTTGTCAGAATTATGTTTTCAGCACCACAGGCAAAAGCATAATTTGTCCTGTCAAACAACATGTTTTGCTTACTTAACACATTTACTTTCATTTCATTCTGCTTCATTCTATAATGGACAATGTTAGCTGTTTGTGTTCAAAGTATGTACATTTTAAGAATTTTCAAGAACTTTCACAGTATTTCGCCATATGAACTTACTGACGATTATGTCTTCCACAGCACGTCATCTAAGCCTCTCACTGATAAGCTTTTTTTTTCTTTCTGGGACCTGGGTTCAGCCAGGCTTTATCTGGTAATGTCCTGTGTTGTCATGGAGATTGGTGATTGCAGACAAGCTGCTCTGAGATCTCATTAACTAATACATTAACCAGCTCCTTAAAATATGTTATTTCCCTGTTTTATTCCCTCAATACATTTACCTCTGTTTCCAAAATATTTTATGAACAAAAAACACAGCTTTCTAAATTAAATTAAATTTAATTTAATTGTATTTTATTTTTTACAGACTTCTTTACTACTCAGACATCTAAAGGAGCAAATTGTAATATCTTTATCGTGTTTTTAAATTTGTTTGAAAAAGTAGACCAAAAATTTTTTTAAGACTCCTTGAAAACATTTCTTAATTTTTAACCATGTAACGTTTGTGTTTTCAAAATCCCACATAAAACAATTGTATGTTTGTGCAATGTTAAAAGTGAAAAGAAAAATGCATGATAGAAATAGTATAACATTTTGAGGTTTGGATTTGAAATATATGGCATTTTATACACATGTAATGACCTATATAACATTCTCTAATTTGTGTATTGTAGACATTTTCAGAAGACTTGTTATACAAAAAACCCTCATCTCAGTGTATACATTTACCTACCAAAAATGCACTGTGATAGAAATCAATTAAAAACTAAAAAATCAGTCGGGTGTGGTGCCTGTGTATGAGCAAAGACGAAACGTATGCAGTAAATATATAAACTTTGTTCAGGAGATCAAGGGCAAGCTCACTAAAAAGCAGCACAAAAAATAGAATATTTCAGCAAATTTAGACTCAGTTTAGAACACTATGGACTTATTTTATGAAACGAGTTGCCTTTGTCCTGCCACAGAGGCAGGCAGTGTGACCTTTGGAATGAGGGCTGCACTCTTCCTCACCCTTACCGCCCCCCTGCTACACTAGCTTTGGTATAAAAGCCCAGCTCTGTCAGTCAGAAATCAGTCTCATTTGAGTACTCGCCAACTCTAAGGAAAGAGCTGCACTGAACCCATCATGGGGGATACTAAGCTCTGCCTTTTGCTGCTTTTAAGCACCATCGCATTGACAAGTAAGTTTGGCTATGGAAAACTCTTTCAAACTTTCTTTTATCTTTCAACTGAGGACATTCTACTCTGTCTTCCTTTTCTTTTTTAAGTCATTTATAATTTTCAGATTGTAATGCAGCAAATATGTCAGAATGATATCTGTTTTACTGAAGAGTGATCAATCCATTTACTGATGTTATACTATTTGTACTGTAGCTGCTGCAACTACTTCTAATGGTACTACCTTGAACAATCATATTAATAATTTCAAATGAAACAATGGAAGACTCATGAGGTTTATTTAATTTCACCATTACAACACTATTCTGTTTTGCATAACAGAAGGGGACAATTACATTTTAGAGATTTTTGTCATGATTTTGATTTTCTTTTTACTTTCATTTTTTTTCTTTTTTTGAATTAAATTTGGAACTAAGCAGTGTAGCTAATACAGAAGCCTCTAAATCAGCACGGCACATAAATGTAGTTTAATCTACTGATTCTATTATACTTACAGAAGCTCAGGATGAAGAGGCACCATGCTTGAGTAAGTCTTCTGAAACTTTTAACTGTGTATTTTGTTATGAATCAATCTTTTTACAAATTGTACAAAACATTATAAAAAGTGCCTGCTCTGAAGAAATACTTAAGGAATTTAGGGGAGAAAGCCCAAACTTTCAAAAAATCTTATTACATTGTTTTCATAGAGACACTTATAGAGTCACAGACATAACTTAAATTGTGAATGTGTTATATGCGTTTTTCACCTTTCTTAGTGGCAAAAAGGTACAAGATCTTCAACAAGTATGAGTACCTTTATGAAGCAGAGTCCCTGAATGCACTGAATGGAGCTATTAATGGCCCCAAAGGCAGTTGCAAGGTACAACTGAATGTTCCTCCTTGGCTGTTGCTTTCTCAGTCCTGATTTTTATGAAGAAAAAGCATAAACTGAAGACTCTTCACACATCTCTTAAATTTCCTTTAGGTTGTGATTGAAGTCCCAGGCCCATGTAGCTACATTGTGCACACTACAGAGTGCACACTGAGCGAAGTCACTGATGTTGATGCAGATGGTAACCCAGTCTTCGCACCTGCTGCTGGTGCTGAGGCCTTCAAGGCTGCCATGGAAAAGTGAGTCTCTGATTACGTCTGTGGACATGTTGAAGTGGGAGTGAATTCTAAAGTAAATTCTGGGTTTCCACCTTACCAATCTACTGAGGTGACAGCTTCACTGTAACAGAAAACCCAGATCAGTCTAAATAATGGTCATGACCAAGCAAAATAAATCTAATTAATTTGCTACCGTTTACTTTTCATGAAGCCAATCCATTAGAACATTGAGACATATTGATGTAGTGCTGGCATTAGGCATATACTGGCATATACTGACCTATTTTTGAACCCTTTATTCAGGCATCCACTGAAAGTGACAGTTAAAGGAGACAATGACATCAAGTTGTTCCCTGAAGATGATGAGCCAATCAATATCTTGAACATCAAGAGGGGTATCATCTCAGCTCTTGCTGTGCCTGTGCTTGAGGAAGAGAGGAACAAGAGGATGGTGAGTCAATCATCAGCAAAATATTGACCAAAGCTAGTGGTCATCATTTAACAGCACAAAAGCACGGCACAAAGGAAAATACCTTAGAGCATGTTTACTAGCTTCTTTCTTGTTGACTGTGACTACACTGCTGTAACTTTAGGAAAATACCTAGTCATGGTTGCATATTTGTTGCCAGTTTACTCCACATAAATCTTAGATTTGTAACTTGAAAACAATTGTGGATATATGCTCTATGGTCTATATATATTTCACACATTTCAGTTAATTTCTTCCTTCTCTTCTGGTAGACAGACTAAAAACACCCACTGTTTGCAGTTTAAACATCCGTTTATGATAACAAGCAATTTTGGAATAACATAATATCTGCAATCTAATGATTAAAATGTTGTCTCAATCCAGCCCACCATTTACGGATTGTGCAAGACTGACTACGCTGTGAACGCAAGGGAGGACATTGCCACTGACGTTACTCTCACCAGGGACTTGTCCAGGTGCGACAACTTCAGGCCAGTCAAGGACCACACCAGCCCCCTTGCTCTCATTACTGGCATGGTGAGTCTTATAGCTAGCATGGAGTACTACTTAAACCAAGAAATACTCAAATTATTATTAATATTATTATTATTTTTCATAATGTGCATGTATGTAGTCCCAAAAGTATTTATTTGGCAGTGTAAAGATAAATGAGAAAATGTGTGATTCACAAATGAAGATGCTTCCGAAGGGACATCATCATTGGCATGTGAAGTTTTGGTCAAATAGACAGATAAATTATGTATTAGCTTGAAGTCAAACATCTGCTTTGTTTCTTCATACAGCACTACCCTCTTGCCCAGCTGATCAGAAGCACTCAGACCTGCAACTACAAGTTTGACAATGCACAGTCCCACATGACTTCTGGCAGTTGCACAGAGAACCATATTCTTGTGCCCTTCTCTCACAAGTGAGACATCCACACTTTGATATTGAGAACACTGAGATTTGAATATTACTCAGTTTATTCAAACATATCATAATTGTTTTGGTTCTCCTAATTTCACATATATACCCTTCTGCAGGGGAGAGTATGGTGTTACCAATGTTGGTAAACAGGCCCTTACTCTTGTGGAAGTTACTGAGTACAACGAGAGAGTCTTTGACCACAGTAAGAATGACATCCTTTGTTTATACAAATGAATATAGTTTGCTTGTAAATGGGTGAAAATGTTTAGAAGATCAACAAATTATTTCAACTACAACTGAAAAAATACATGTCATGAGAAGTTATTCATTCTGCCTGCCAATCTTTAGATGAAGCCAACATGAAGACCCTGCACCCTGATGCCAGCATTGACCAGAGCCCTATTCAGGACAAAGATGCCGCTCTTGCTGTTCTCAGGGAGCTGGCTGGACTTTCCGAGACCAGTGATGGACACAAGAGAGCTTACCTGGCCCACAAGCTTGTGAGCATGATCCGCAAGTTGAACGCTGAGACCTTGGCGGCTGGCGTGCACGAGGCTTTGGAGATCTCCCGTCCTCTGACCTACCAGGCCTTGTTCCAGTGTGGCACCCCAGAGTGCAGCACTGCCATCATGCAGATCCTTAGGACTTTCGATAGCTCCTCTGTTGAGATCGATGCTGCCGTGTTCGCCATGGGGCTGGTTCCCAACCCCTCTCGTGTCCTTGTCAAAGAGATGCTTGAGATGGCCAAGTTCAAGCCAAGCAAACCTATCTACTATGCTGCAAGCAATGCTGTTAGGAGGTGAGTAGCTGAACCACAGAGAAAATGTATATGCTTCTCTCTGAAGTTAGACAGTACAGTCATCCTCCCTTACCTCTTTCACTATGTTCCAACAGGCTTTACCAAGCTGAGGGAAAAGTGACCCCTGAGATCCAAGCTGTGGCTGACTACGCTCTTGAACAAATTGGAGATTGCACTGGTGATCAGGATCACCTGTTCTTGTCCCTAAGGGTGTGTATTTTTGTGTTCTCTCTGGCAAATCATCCAGAGGTTGATTTGTAAAGTTTTGGACTTGTAACCCAAAGCGGCTTGTTCTCTAGGTTATTGGCAACATGGCTGCTGCTATGGGAGCTGCAAGTCCTGCCTTGAAGTCTGCAGTGATTCAGTGTGTCAACCAGCCCGCAGCCTCTCCAGAGGTTCAGCAGGCAGCCATTCAAGCTTTCAGACTGACTTCTGTTCCTGAGGAGGTACATTTCAACTGTGTGGTGTAATAGTTAATCTGTTTAGGAATCCAGAAAAAAACTATTCAATGCACTACACTGCATTCCCAACTCAGAATTCTGCTAATGTCCAATAGGGCAGAGAGGTGCTCATGCAGGTCCTTTTGAATGGAGCAGCTCCTCTGCAGAAACGCGTGGCTGCTTACCTGATCTTGATGAAGGACCCTCAGCCTGCAGAACTTGCTCAGTTGGCTGCTGCATTGCCCGCAGAGGAAAACATGCAGGCCAAGAGCTTTGTCATTTCCCATGTCACCAACATTCTTAGCTCTACTGCTCCTGAGACCACAGAGTGAGTGGAAAATGAAAAACCTGCTTTGTTCATTTGAGGCTTCGTAATATTTTGTGACACACCGCCTTGTGTATTGTTATTGCCATTAACTATTTTTTGCTTTCTTTTCCTAGACTGAGACAGAAGATCCTTGATGCTCTACAGGGCAATGAGATTGGATCTGTCATGGATCCTACCAAGTTCTCTCGCAATTATAAGATGGCTTCTCTGCAAGGAAACATGATCTTTGAATCCACAAGCCACTTGCCCAAGGAGGTCATGCTTGAGATGACCCTGAAGGCTTTTGGATATGATATGGACATGGTTGAGGTAGAGAATTAACCTCAGACTTTTATTTCAAATATCTTACCACAAATTCATTTTCCTTGGTGTTGATTTTTACTTTGTATCAGATTCCTTCATCAGTCTTTTCACTTTCAGATTGGCATGGAGGGCAAAGGATTTGAGCCAACTGTGGAAGCCTTGTTTGGTGCAAATGGATTCTTCCCTGACACTGTCCTGAAAACTATTTATTATGCTGCTGACAAGATGCCAATTCAGATTAATCAAGTCCTGAGGAACATCCTGCCAGCCTTGAGGAATGACAGGAAAAAAAGACAGGTATTTAAAATACAATACCCTCTCCATGTTCAGAACTTACCTTATTATATTCCACTGAAAATTAGATAATGAATATGATTCATTCTCCGTAGGCCTCACAAAACATCATCAAGGAAATCAGCCGTAATGTCAACAAACTGATCGCGGAACTTAAGGCCCACGACGCCCCAGAAGCAACGGTCTACCTACGACTTCTAGGTGCTGAGCTGGGATTCCTCAAGACAAAGGAGATGGAAGAGATGGCCTACTCTGCAGCCATGATGATCGACAACCTCCTAAAGATGTTCCCCACTGACGTAAGCATAGTTGCACACCAAGACTTAACCAGTAGGTCGTGTTTTAGGTGAAAAGTTATTCATTTCCGTGTTTTCAATTACAGCTCATAAAGGGACTGCTTTCTAGTGCCGATAATGAGCTCTTCCTGCACTACATCTTCATGGACAATGAGTTCTACCTGCCGACTGGTCCTGGTGTCCCATTGCGTGTAGCTCTGTCTGGTACCTTCACTCCTGGTGTCAAAGGAGGACTGAGCATTGCTCCCGACATGGTATGCTGCTGTTCCGAAGAATAATTATCAGAATTTTTTCATTTGATGGCTTTTGGGAAAACAAAATCTGAACATGAAAGATTTTAATCTATTTTTCATGCCTTGGCTATTTTCCACAGAGCGAAGTTGCTTTCATGCCATCTGCTGGAATTGAGTTTGTGACTGAGGTCGGTGCTCACTTCCCTGATTATGTCCACTCTGGCCTGGAGATGCACACCAACATCTTCCATGAGAGTGGCCTGAGAGCCAAAGTTGCCATGACTGACAGCAACGTCAAGCTGTCCATCCCTGCTCCTCAGGGTCCAACCAAGCTCATCAGCATTACGTAAGACAATTTGCTGTATCTTCAGATTTATGTGCTCCTCTCACAATTGAAAGAAAATTTCAACCAATCCAATATCAGTACTGAGTGTGAAAATGTCTGACTTATTTGCTTTATGCAGCAACTCACTGGTTTCTGTCACCGGTGCTGAGATCAAGCCTATTCCTTCTGTGATGGAACGAGTTGATGTGTCAGAATGCACACCGCTCTTCCCTGGATTGAAGTATTGCACTGCCCTGCAGTATTCTGATGCTATGTCCAACGATGCTGCTCCCTACTTCCCCTTCACTGGTGATAGCAAGTAAGCAGAAAACAATGGAGAAATTTAGAGCTTTGCTGTAATATTTGAAAGCTCCGTTGGTGTACAGCTTACTTTAACTGGCTGTTTCGGCTTTCTATTAAAGGCTTGCTATTGAAGTGCATCCTACTGGTGAAGTGTCTGAGTACAGTGCAACTATCGACTATGCCTATGAAGACAAGGTGGACAAACTGACAGTTGATGTGAAAGCAGAAGGTAAGAGAGTTGTTCCACATGATCAAAATTTATGTTTGACCCAGTGTCACTGATCCCTCAAGCCACCACTTCTAAACCTCATCATCTCCTTTGCTCACAGGTACATCTGTGGAAGCCAAGGCTGCTCTTATGTTCAACAGACAGAAGTACACCGTCTCCGCCGATCTCCAGATCCCTGATTACGACCTGGAAGCTGGGCTCAGATTTGGAGCTGTTGACCCAAGTACAAAGGGCAAGGGCACTCACTCCATTCAGATTGACCTCATCAATAAGAACATCCCACAGGCATCTCTGGTTGCCCATGCCAAGTAAGTCAATTCTGTCAACATTCACTCCTGTTTCAACTCACTAAACACTGATTTGGTGTGTAAATATCCCTCTTCCACACAACAATATCTGATGCAGGCATGCAGACTGGCATAATCATACTATATTCACACTGTAACACAACTACAATATCTCAGTTTCTGCACTGTAGTGGTGTTAACATTTGCGATACAGAACATATCTGAAGTCTGTTAGATTTACTGATCAATCTTTAGTTTTAAGATACTTATAAAACAAAATTCTGCACCCAGGATTGAGGCAGTGAAGGATGCCAAGCTGGAGGTTCAGCTGCTCGTTCCCTCTGTTCAAGCCGACGCCACGGTCTCTGCTAACCTGAAGCGTGCAGAAGAGCTGACACTTGAACTCAAGAGTGACATTAAGCTCCCTGAGACCTCCTCTGTGCAGAGTGTCACCCTGAAATATGGTACAGTGGCATTTATACACATATATGTCCTCTCTGTCATATCAAATTCTAAACATGCCAAAAGGATCAATGCACCCAAGAAATTAATGCATTAATATGTGATCCAATCTTTAGATGCAGAGAAAATTGAAGCTGAGGTTAAGTCTGATGTGAACTCGGAGATTCACAATATCATCCCCAACATTGATGCTGTTAAGACCATGGCCAATGGTCTTCTTGATCATCAGATTGGCCAGACTGAAATGAAAGTCCGTGACATCCTGAGCAAATCTGTTGAGGTAAGAGAAAAAGCAATGTCTGTTTCAATTCAGTAAAGGCTATTTTCCTCTCAATCTGAAAAAAGTGAGACAGTAATATACTCTGCATGACTTAACAGGCTTCAAACGCTTACCTGGAGAAGTTCGCTGGTGAGATTCCCTATTTGCAGAACCTTAGAGTCCCTGCACTTCCTGAGATCACGCTGCCCGAGAGACTCTTCCTGAATGCGTATGTTCTTTTCTCTGTTGTTTATGAGACTGTTGCTTTTCTGATGTTCTGTTGCTTTTTTCTGTTGCATTCATTCAACTACTCTTTTGTAGCAAGTCATAGTGAATATACTATTAGCTCTTTGTTTATGTTTTCTCAGATTATTTAAATCAAATTATTTTCTCTAAACAGTGAGGCTGCAGCCAAGTACCACTTCGGTCAACATCACTACACCATCATCCTTCCCTTGCCTCTTGGCGGGAAATCTTCTGAGGAGCTGAACTTCCCTGCTGCCCTCACCACCCCTCATCTGGCTGTGCCCCAGCTTGGCATAGAGCTGGCCTCTGTTCAGATTCCCCTCCCTGAGGTTTTTGTTCCTGAGAGCATCACTGTGTCCCTCCCAGTTCTCGGAATGGCAGAGCTGTCTGGTAAAGTCAGCAGCAACCTTTACGACTTGGAGGCGGCTGTCTCTGCAGGCAGAGATCCCGTAGAGAACCCCAGTTATTCTGCCAAAGTAGAAGTCACTGGAACGTCACCCGTGGACCTCCTGTCACTCAAAGTTGAAGGTACATTTCCCTCCGTGTTCATTGTCAGATGTGGGGTACAATTACCTCAATGTATAGTATGTAATGAAATATTAACTCATCAGCCCTCCACAATTCCTTTACCTTTAACACATCCAATGCTTCTCTCATCAGGGTCTGCACTGCTTGCTGGTACCCCCGATGATTCTCTCAAGGCTGAGCTTAAGACTTCCGTAAGCCACAAGCTTATTGATGCCAGTGCGAATGTTGTGGAAGAAGTAAGAATTGCAGAGAAGGTTAGTGTAAAAACAAGCAGCAAGATTGAAGCAACCAGCCCCCTGGGTCTGCAAGTGTCTCTGGAACACACTGGCCAACTCGGCGTCAATGCTGAAGAGATCTCTGGAGATTGCAACCTTGAGGGATCCTTGAAGGCGGGACCTGTGTATGGCACTGCTACCCTCACACCATCTTTTGCTGTCTTCCCATTCAGGCCAGAGGCAAAGATTGATACATCTCTGAAAGTTGATTCAACACTGCTCCAGGCTCAGAACACAATTGCTGCTGCCTTTGCCAATGGCGAGCTTTCTATTGCATCCAACACAGCAGTGTTTGAAGACTCCCTGACGCATGTTGCTGAGGTCACCTTCAAAGAATCCACTCTCGCTGTGAAATCTGACACTAAAGCATTAGCTCTTGGCCTTACGGTGCAAAATGTTGCTGAGGCCACCGCAGGTGCTGGTGTAGTTAGCATCAAAGTGGACAGTGCTGTTGAGCAATCTGAAGACCGTATCCACTCTCTGGTCACCGCTACCCTGGATGTCAATGGTTTGGCTGTGAACAGCGACGCCTCTGGCAAACTGGGTTCTCATAGTGCTGCCCACAAAGCCAGTCTGACCCTGAACAAAGATGGCCTGATTACTAGTGGCACCACTTCACTGCAGAGCCCTCTAACCTTGGAAAACACCTTCAGCGGTGCGCTTGATGCTTCTAAGGCCTCTCTGTCCATCGAGACTAAGAGTGGATATGCGGGGATAACAGCTGAGAATACTAACTCTCTGACAGCCTCTCTGTCCTCAGTTGCTTTCGCTTCCAAAGCCGACGCTGTTGTTGCAGATGGTACCTCCTACTCACACGACATCGCCTTTAATGTAGAACCTTACACCGCTCTTGTGAAAATCAGCAATGATCTGAAGATCCTGCATGTCAACCTGGTCAATGAAGCTGAGCTGAAAGCAGAGCCTTACAAAGCTGACCTGACAGGGAATGTGAAACTTGCTTATGCTGAGGAAGAGCTGAAGCACACCTATGAGATCAGCTATGCAGACCTGGCTGCCACTGCTAAGTGTAGCACCACTGGAAAGCTGTTGGGAGCTCACATGAGTCACAACTCAGAGGTGGATATTGCTGGTCTCTCTCTCAGAGTCAACAACGATGCCCGATTCAACTCACAGCCACTCCGATTTGACACCACCATTCGTGCTACAGCTGTTCCATTTGCCTTCAACGTTGATGCCATTGCTAATGCTGATGGAGACTTGAATCTGTATGGCAAACAGAGTGCTCAGCTGTACACTAAGGTTCTCCTGAAGGCAGAGCCTCTGGCTTTCGCACACTCGCATGAATGCAGAGTTTCAACAACCCAGAACCTGGACAACGGCGTTTCCATCGAGACCAACCTTGATAACAAGGTTGACACTATTCTCACACCTTCAGAGCAAAAGGCTGCATTGAGACTGAAGGCCAAAGTGAACAACCATGCCATCAACCAGGAGCTTAGTGTTTTCAACACCCCTGAGAGGCTTGGATTGGAAGTGTCAGGAGCAGTCATCACCAACCTCTTAAACACAGTTGACCAGGAAAACCAAGATTTCTCTGTCTCTGGTTTCCTGAAATACGACAAAAGCACAGACAACCACGTGATTAATATTCCATTCATTGAGAGTATGCCCGCAATTCTGGAAAATGTCAAAATCATAGTTGTGAACATGGCTGAAGCCTTGCAGAGTTACATCAACAAGCATGACATCGCTGCCAAGATTGAGAATCTGCCTCAGCTCATCAGTGACTTTGTGACCGAACTGAACCTGGAAGGACGGGTTATTCAGCTGAGAACTGAACTGATCGCTCTCACTCAGGAGTATGCCATCACCCTGGACGACCTAGAGGCCTCTCTGCTTAACATCAAGGCTGCTCTTGAGAAGCTTTTGAGTGACTTGACCATCCGCATTCATGACGTTGTTGACCTTGTGAAGGAGCTCATTGTCAGCGGCACCCTGTCTGACACAGTTGTGCAGAGGCTTACTGAGGAGCTGAATGCCTTCAATGAAGAATATGACATCAGTGCCATTGTGCTTGCTGTCATTGAGGCCATTGAAGATGTGATCAAGACGATCGATCTGGCGAAGCTGCAGGACAGCAGCATTGCCTTCTTGCATGACCTTGATGCAAAATATGCTGTTAAAGAGAAGCTGGAGGAGACAGTGAGCAAACTGAAACAGACGATTGAGAGCTTTGACAAGGCTAAGCTGGTGGAAGACTTGAAGAACCTTATAAGCTCAGTTGACATTCAGAGTTATGTGGAGACCGTAAAGGCTCAAATTCCGACAGAAGAACTCACAAAGATTGTTGACACTGCTAAAGCTTTAATCACGGAAATCAACATCATTGAGAGGTTGAATGGAATCTATGGCAATGTGAGGTCTGTTCTTGTCAAATATGAAATTGACAAAAAGATTGAAGTGCTTCTGGACAAGATTGTAGAGCTTATCAAACATTTCAAGTTTGATGAAACAGTTCAGGTTGTTGCTAATACTCTGAAGACTATTCCTATCCCTGTTACAAAATTTCTGGATGATGCCATTACTTACCTAAAGGAAACCGAAGTCAAACAAGCTATTGAACACCTGAATGAGCACATTGACGCCTTTATCAATCAAGTCAAATCATTTGACTACAATGCATTTGTAGATGAGGCAAATCAGAAAATTAGTGAGTACATCACTGAACTGAATACATTAATGTCATCACTTGAAGTCCCACAGAAGGTTGAAGCTACCAGAGAGTTTCTCAATTACATTGTCTCATCTTTGAATGCTTTCTTAGAGGAACTTAGGGAAGTCAAAGTTGCAGATGTGATCAAAACCCTGAAGGACATCATTGACAGTGTTGTTCTTAACGATGTCAAGACATTAGTTGATAATCTCAAGCAAAGAATTCCTGAGATGGATCTGAAAGGAGAAATTCACCAGGTCCTGCAGCAGGTCAGCGATGTCTACACCAAGATCCTGACCATTGTCACTGATTCTTTTGTTGTTGTGATTGAGATGGCAAACAAACTGCTTGCTGAGCAACCAATCTTCGGTGAGGTGAAGCAACTTGTTGAAGGAATTGTCAATGGACTGAAGACAGCTGAGCTGGAGCTCCCTTCACTCACTGTTCCATTCACCAATCTGGCCCTTCCCTCAGTGAAGATAAGCCTGGACAAACTTCAGGAGATTGAGCTCCCATCTCAGGTTGACATTCCAGAGTTCACCATTCTGGGATTCCACACTGTGCCAGCCACCACCATTACCTATGACGACCTTAAACAGAGGATAACTGAGATCATTGACTTCATACTGAACTTAGAATTCAATATGTTGGATGTGGATGCCTTCTTTGGAGAACTGAAAATGAACTACCTCCCTGATCTGTCTGCAGTTACACTGCCAGAGATCACAATTCCAGAGATCTCACTTCCTGCCATCCCCAAGTTCAATCTTGAGCATGGCCTGGACATTCCCCTGCAGATTCCTGAGATTAAGTTGCCTGCAATCCCAAGTGAGCTCCTGATGCCATGTTTCGGAAAGCTCTATGGTGAGATTCGTGCCAACACTCCAATATACAGCATCAGGACTTCTGCTGAGCTCCAGAACTCAACTGAGGGTGAGGAAACACCTCAGTTCACTGCATTCATTACCTCTCAGGGCACATCTGAAAGCTTAGAGATTCTTAACTACAACCTGGACTCTACAGCCCGTGTGGCAGTTCCCAAAATGAGCCGTGTCATTGTTTCCGAAACTCTTAAGTTCACCCACAGTGCAGTTGGTATTGAACACCAAGCATCAGTGACCATCTATGGCCTCTCTGCCCAGGCTTCTGCAAAAACAGCTCTAAAGATAACAACAGCTCCATACACTGGTAACGCTGTCAGTGATGTATTCTTTGCCATTGAGAATGGAATGTCTGCTTCTGTGGACACAACGTATAACCACCAGGTGAACATCCCTCTGTTCACATTGACCAGTGAGGCTTCTCTGAATCAAAAGGCAGTTGTTCGCCAGGAATCCACCACCATCACCCTGACCATTGGCAATGAAGGCACTGGGAAAATTGGCCTGTTTGACTTCTCTGATGAAGGCACCCATAAGAGTGACCTGCACTTTACCATTGACCCGAGCACTGCCAAGCTCACTTTGAGTGGAGACACTGATGCATCTACTTTGAAGATCAAACAAAAAATCAGTGCTGATGCTGTTGTCTTTAGCCACATTACCTTTGATGCCCGAGTGGAGGCTGAGTCTTCTTTCATCAAAAACAGCTTGATTGTTGCATCAGGGAATGCCCACTTGGGTGACATGAAGGTGGAAGCAAAGGTAAACCATGACACAGAGCTTGTTGGTGCATTCAGCGGCACTCTGTCCAATGCTCTCAACATTTTGATCCAGCCCATTGAGGTTGTCTTGGATCTCCAGAACAAGGGTAATACCATACTCAGCCTGCCTGAATCACTATCTGCCAAGATTGATCTTCAGAACGATTACTCTGTGACCCTCAACCTCGACATGCAGCAGGTTAACACTGTGGCCCTTCTGCGCCTCAACCAGTACAAGTACAGCCACAACTTAACTATTGACCACAATAAGGCAGAGGCTGGTGTCTATGCTGCTGTGAATGGTGAGGCCAACCTTGACTTTCTGACTGTCCCAATCAGCATTCCTGAAATTGCTGTGCCAGTCATTGATTTCAAGACCCCAGCTATCAATGACATCAACTTGTATGAGCACACTGGCCTTAAAGACCTGCTGACCACCACAGAGCAGACATTTGATATGGATGCTAAGATTGTGTACCAGAAGAGTAGGTTTGCGCCCATTTTTGATCTGGGTCTGATCAGTGTCCCTGCTCTTGGCAACTTGATTTCTGAGATGACTTTCAAATCCGCCATCTTCAATCTGAATGCAAATGCTGCCATACATGGAGACGATGATCTCGTGATCCGCATTGGTGCTATTTCTGCCTCTGTGTTTGAGGGTCTGAAAGCCAAGCTTGATGGAACCAGCAGCCTCACCACCAAAAGAGGAGTGAAGCTGGCCACCGCCCTGTCCCTAGAGAATGTTCACATTCAGGGAACTCATGACAGCACAGTGAGCCTGAACACAGATGATCTGGAAGCCTCAGCATCTCTGACTACTGTGGCCAAGGTTAACCTGCCCATCTTGACTCTTGAAGCTAGCCATCACCTGCTTGGAGACACTAAGACTCACCCCACTGCAACATCCACCCTCAAAGCCAAATACACCATGGACATTCCCATCATCCAAGCTGTTGGAAGTGGAGATGCTGAAAACTCTCTGAAAATTGAAGCTGGCCTTTTCTTCATCTCTGCCGAGACAGCCACGAAGGGAAGCATTGATGGAACATTCCTGGAAAGTGGTGTGATCAAGGGAGCTCTGGACAACGAGGCTTCTCTCTTCTTGGGCCGTGATGGTCTGCGCTCCACTCTGAAGACTGTTGGCAATGCCAATGTCAATCGCGAGGATCTAAAAGTGGAACTTGATGTGGATGAGAATCTGGCCCTGGAAGCAGCTCTTAGCCGTGTGTATGCTGTGCTAAAACTTGCCTGCAACAATGAGATCAACGTCGCTGCCCTCAACACAAAGGGGAAGCACTCTGCCCAGGCCACAATTGACTTAGCTCCACTGAATTCTCTGACTGCAGATGTTGAGATTGACTTGTCTCAGCCAAGCACCCTTGGTGATCTTAGCATCTTTGAGAAAGCTGTTGCAGAAGTGACTGCAGCCAAGCAGACAGTAGCCAGCACCAGCAAGATCATCTCTCCTGTGTACACCACCAATGTTGAGGCTAAGGTTGAGGGTGAAGCCCCCATCTACACAGTTATTTTCAAGGCATCTGCAACTTCTCCCATTGTTCTGCTGGATTATGATCTTGATAGTGAGTATATAACTTTTAAACATTTTGCTACATTATCAGTGATGTATTTGTCAGTGACAGCTGTAAATAGTTTTGTTTATTATTAATTATGATTAATTAGTAACTGACATTTTTTCATTGTGAAAGCATTCAAGTAACTTTTTTCCCCACAGGTTCCATAACCTCTGCTGTGGAGAATGATGCCTTTAGCTTGACTGCTAAGGCTGTCCTCACCCATGCTGAACTGACCATGGATATCCAACATGTTCTTTCTGAGACCATGAGGTGAATTTAGATTACATGATTATTCTGATAGAACAAAATTGGTTCATGGTATCCAGGTAATCAGTGTTGCTCTTTATTTCTAAACAGCCACACTCTGAATGTGGACATCATGAGCCCAAGCTTCACCGATGTGAACTTCCGCTATGCTGCCCGCAGGGGTGCAATTAGTGCTTCAGTCTCCACTCCTTCCACTGGCTTTCTTGGACTTCAGTTCCAGGGAAGGATCCCATCACAACTGCACGCTAGACTGTATGGCCGCTATGCAGTAAGTGCCTTTGGTTTTAGACCTTTATATTAATTTCTTCATGCTTTTGTCCAAGCTAAAAGAAAACCTTCAAAAATATAATTTTTTCTACACACTATATCATATATTGAAAGTTTCTGGACAAACCAAATTTCTGTTGAGATTTAAATGTAAATGATATTATTGAATTATATTATAATTCTTAATGCGTGTTGTTTTGTCTGATACAGTCCGTTTTTTTTTTTCACACTTCTCAAAAAACTGACTTAAGTATGTAATTTACTGAAATATTTCATATTATTTCTGCTATTTTCATTTTTGCAGTCTGCACCTGAAAATGATGTAGATATCCTCATCATTAAAGCTGTGGCAAAGAGTGATGAGAAGATGCATCTCCAGGCAGCCTACAACCTGGAGGCTCCTGAAGCTATGATCATGGGCCTGAAGGAGAGACTCCCTGCTATCACTTCATCCATCACTGGCTTTGCTGACAAGTATGGCATCCTTGGTGCTGTCAGAGGACTGTGGGCTACCATTGTCAATGGCATCACTGAGGCCTACACTGCTGCATCTGAACACGCCCCCGAGCTGAGTCAGCTGTCCATTCTCTTCAGGAACGTCATTGTACAGTATCAGAAGACTGTGCAAATCTTTATTGATGCTGCAGTCAAGATCCTGAGGGAAACGCATATCCAGCTCCCTGGCATGGAAGAGAAGACAAGCCTGCCTGAGATCTGCCAGAAAGTCACTAGCAATGTTGCCACAGTTCTGGAGCAGCTTGTGCAGGTGATCACTGACAACCTGGAAGTTTACCTTACACCCATTATTGAAACGATCAGCCCTGTCCAAGTGGTGCTGCCATCAGGTGAGGTTATGACTGGAGCCCAAATTCTGGACCACGTAAAGAGCACGCTGAAGACACTTTCAACTCAGGCTGTAGAACTGGTAAAGGAGTTGGAGAGTCTTGATGTGATCCTTCAGAAGCTTGGTGAGACCCTCCATGCAGTGGTTGAGAAGGCACAAGAATTCATTGACAACATTAAGTCTGATATCCTTGACACCGCTGCTGTGTACCTCAATGCTTACTATGCCAACCTTGTCACAGTAGTCAAGAGCCTGTTGGAGATGGTTGACGCTGAGCTTACCCTTGAGAAGCTGAATGAAATTATTGGACACTGCATAGATCTTTTTATGTCTGTGCTGAATGTGTTTACCAGCACTGTTTCGAGTGCTCTTCCTACCGATGCCCTCTTAAAAGTGAATGATGGAAAGCTGGAAATTGAGCTTCCTTTCCCTTTCCGCCAGTAAGGCAGTTGCTCTGGACTATCAACACATTAAACACTATTTGTTTCAAGTAATCCATATTCACCTAAGAAATCCAATCTTTACTTACTGTGTCTTCCATTATCATGAATAAAACTCAATAAAACTTACTTGTTCTGCAATCTAAATCCAGCCTTGTGTAATTTTTCGCTGTACAAATGACAGTCTACACATATTTGTTGTTGCTAACAACGAATTCGGTTTACAATGTAAAATTAGGCAGGGCTGTAATAAATTAGCTTGGCACTGTCAAGATACAACAGTAGAGTGTTGTAAAGTCACTAGTAATGGTAAGAATTAATTTTACAGCAATTCTGACTAAAGTGGAAAAAAAGACTAAGTAGAAAAAAAAGGGAGGAACAAAAAAAATTAGAGCTCTAAATAAAACATATACATCTTCACTATCCAAAACAAAATCCCTGGGAAGCATAATCTGTATAGTGTCCTAGTTCCCTCTCCACGGTGTGGTTTCAATCTTACCTGTCACTTCCGCTCTGCTACAGCCTGTAGAGGAACATCATGATGGACAGATGTCACTCAGTCACATGGTCCTTGATCGCCATCTCTTTTCCCTCACACTTTTCCCACATGTGCGCGCGGTTAGAATCAGCTCAACAGAAAAAATGTTATACACAACGAGGAGCGTGAAATGTTGCTCCTCAATTATAAACAGTCTTTGAATTGTGAAAAAAAAATGTTTCAACCAACAAAAAACTACAACTCACTTGAAAACAATAAATAATTACTGTCAGTCTTCCAATTTAATTCTGATAGAACTAACCATTTATGTTGTCATTGGAGATTAAATGACGAGAGCTGCAAAGCTAACTCTCGCTACTATGCTAGCATGTTAATCCAAAATTCACTCTGTGTGATAACACTCAACTGTCGTACTACCGATAAAAAAACACTATATGACGTGACTATAACTCCATCTTTTTTTTTTTTAACAAAACGTACCAGTCATGAATCCGTATACATGTGGTGACTCCTGCCCAAGAAGACCAGAAGTGGGAAAATCCAAAGAAGGCATACAAGGTTTGGATTCATTTTATTTTACTATAGCCCTATTAGTGAAAGCATAGATAAAAGATCACAGTTACTGTTCTTTTTGAGTATTTTCTTTGCTGTTTTTAACATTTGAAATGAACACTGCATGAATTGTGCAGTACAACTATGTTATAGAAACTGAAATGGGTGCATGAGCTCAGGAGGCCACTGACAGGGAGTGGCACTGAATCATGGGAGCCCACTGCTGGAACATGGAAGTGGTTTTCTCTCATGAATGAGGCAATAGGTGGCAGGCCATCTATTCAGTCTCCATGCCTCATTGCCTCAGCCTGGGGAGAGAACACCCTTCCGCTTCTGAATCAGCGTCCTCTGATTCAGCACCATCTGAGGCAGAGAGTCAGACTCCAGAGCCAGGGAGTGTGTTAGGGTCAGAGGAGCCATGGCCACCAAAAATGCATGGTCTCTTACTGGAACCGCTGGAGAGGGAAGAGGAGAGGGCCAAGCGAGAGGAGGCCAGGGAGGAGAGGCTGTTAAATTTATTAGAAAAGATCAATGAGAAAAGGTGAAAAAAAAGAAGAAGAAGAAAGACAGAGAAAAGTTTGTTTGTTTTCAATAATAATAAAATTGTTTTTCAAGGATTGATGAGCACTGACTGGATGAGATCTAATATCTACAAAGCAAATTCTAACATATCAACACTTCCTTAACTTTCCAATGGATTTAGCAAGGATATGATTTTTCATTGATCAGTTGCTATATTGCCTTTTTTTTATTCCATATTTCTTATCTCATGGCCTTTATCTCATGAACTGTCCACTCTGCTCTTTTCTAGTACAGAGCCTTCATGTTATCAGCAGTTTGTTTTCACTGGAGTTATCAGTTGCTCAGTATGAAGCAGCTCATTCAGTGCAGAGCTGCTGGTTAAACGATACAACTTGCTGTAGAGCAATCTGAATGACTTTGTAATATGGTTATCCTTGTTCCAATAGAAACAATACAGAAGCTTGTCTGAGCAGTGGAGAAGTAATGGATCAAAGACTATATTGTTAATAATTATTAACACAATTAGCAATAGCAATTAAAACTATTTACATGAAATGAAACTTGAACCAAAAAACTTGTGTGAATGTGTGAATGAGTTTTGACTTTTAACGTGTCTCCTTGATAATAGTCATGGTCATGATGAGCTGGAGGAGTGTTGTTTGGTGCTGCAAGAGCAGCAGCGATGCGTCCTTGCAGCTGTTCCCCACACTGCGAGTCTGGCTAAGGCTGACCACCTCTGTCATCTGGCCCCAATGCCGCTTCCACAGGATCAAGTGTGTCTCGGTCCATCTCTGAGGCAGACGTTGTGCAAAATGGCACGACAAGCTATGACCTTCACTGCAAAAGCAGGGTGCACTTCCAGAGCCTTGAACAATATTGATCGCCACCTGGTCTTCATAATGCCAGATGCCGTTTCCATCACAGAACGGGCCTTTGCACGGTGCCTGGTGAAACTTGCTGCAACTGCGCTTCTCACTGGCTCCCTGTAAGGTGTAATGAGCGCGATGGGTCGTGACATACAGGGATATCCAACATCCCCTAGAATAAATGGCCCTCGGGTGGGTACAATCCCCGGACATACAAAGGGCTATTTTTAAGAACTCTAGCATCATGGACTGAGTCTGAGTAACCTACAAATATGTCCAGAAACTGACACTGGTGGTCACACACTGCTTGCATCTGAACAGAATTAAACAATGTTTTGTTCAAGTAGCACACAGAATCTGCACTTGGGGGCTTGATTCTTATATGACAGCCATCAATGCTGCCCACAACCCTGGCGAATGCTGCAGATCCAGCTAGATGTTCAGAGCCAGCACCAGCTCTTTGAAGCTCATCAGGTGGTGGAAAGCAGATGAGTCTGTTTTTGAGCCTGATTATTTTGTGGGCAACCCTCTGGATGATGTTATTCACCATGGAACGTGGGATGCCAAACGCTCTTGAGATGACACAGTAAGAAGTGACAATTGCCAGTCAAAACAGGAACACTTGATTCTCTAGGTCATGACATCCGCCATTGTCAAATGGAGAGTGGAGAATGTGAACAAGATGCCCTTCTGTAGGTCTGGAGAGGCAGAAGTCTAGTCACAGGTCACTTTGGCCATCAAAATATAAGACCAACCCAGGAACTTGGCGGTTCAGTGCACAATAATTAGATGGTTGTTCACGCTGTAAGTAAAGATATTGAAACTGATAACACAGTGTCATGAAATGAAATATGTGACTAAAAGCTACGTGAAAATACAATTACACTCTGTTGTAGTACTTTACTGTATCTGATGTGAAAACAAAATTGTGCCATGTCTAAGTTTCCGCAGGAGGGGTTGTGGTCTGAGAGTTCATTGTTCACACTGAGAATTCAGAAATGATGTATGTATATATCTATTGTAACCATAAATGTAAAGGCCTAGCATCATCTTCATCTTTTCACTAACAATTCGACGTCTTGCTAGTGTAGCAAGAGAAGCACGTCTTGGTTTTCTCTTTCTCGTAATTCTGTTTCCTTTCCTAATCATAAACATTTGAATGATCGTGCAAATAAACACAGAACTATTGTTTAACTACCGTTAAAATATACGACGTGACTGTGACTCCGTTTTTTAAACAATAAATCTGTATACATAAATGAAAGTCTAGTTATCACAACAGTTTCCAGGATTTCACAGAAAACAACCTTTCATTTGACGCATCGTTTTACACTTAACGCCAACATGGCTAATTCGTAGTGACTGGCCTGAATGATAAGTCTAACTCTGCGGAGTTGTCCAAGAAGGGGAAAATAAGAAGACACCTGAGGAAAATCGTTGTTTTAGGAGTATTATCAAAATACAATCCAGTAATTTATCGCAAAATCTTATATCTAAAACAACGCTGTAGATGTTCAAGTTACCAGCTTCATGCCACAGACAACCAGATTGCAAGCAAAGCAAAGTGCGGTTTTCCGCCAGAGCTCTCTCCGTATATACGTGTATATGACGTGTGCGCCGCCGACAGGAGTTTCCGAGAACTACAACGGTTACGCTGCAAATACTTATTGAAAGTATGAATGCTGTTTATGTGTGTTACATGCGCAACACCAATCCTTCCTTCTCTCATTTATTCTTTCATTTATTTATTTACTCTTAGTGTGTGCGATTTTCTGTTACTGTGTATTTGTTTGACTGACCAGTCGTGTCCACAGGGTTTCAGATATAGCAACTGAGAAAGCGCACCCAGTGCTCTTTGGCAAATATACTGTACCTTTCAAGAATCTTCAGTTATTTTAACATACTGTGCACTAACTAGCCATGTATACCCATTTAACATTTTGTACAAGCTGGAAGCATGCCATGGGGAACTTAGCCCTGGGGAAGTGAATACGTAACGGTGATCCTGTGCGTTCGATAATCAAGTAGTTCATTCTGGTTCAGCGAACCTCAGATATTGAGGGCGAAAATGCATAAATTTTAAATTAAGAAATAATTTAACGAGGAAATAATGAGCAATACACAAATGGGGGGGGGGGGGGGGGGGGATAAATTCTGTTCCAGCAGACATAATGAAATTAATTAAATACTACATGTAAACACAATTTTGAATTTATTTGCAAATTGAAATTTTGATTTCCTCAGTTTTTTATTGAACTATTTACTTCAGCATTTATTTAACCGTTCATCTATTTATTAATTCTCATTTTAATCATCCACGTTGCTTTCCGAGTATGGATTGATCCATAAGAAGATATGAGGGGAGTTGTACCGGCTTGCTATGCTTCAAAGTCAGCAAGAAAGTCAGTGTCGTACAACCATCATTTACATTCTATTTAAATATATAATACTATATAAATTATGCACTGCTGATTATTTATTGGTTTTGAAGAAAAAAGTCAAAATAGGTACGTCTGTAACACCTCCCCCAAAACACGTTACATTTTGGACGTGTCCATCGACAACCCGTAGTTCGTATGCAGTGCGAAGTCGTTTTTTACAGAGGAAGTTTTGGAGCTGTCTAAGAGATGGACTTTGCATATCTGTCATCTTACTGTAAAAGCATAAACTGTTATCAAAGTGTTCCCTCGGTTAAGTGTTTACAGTGGCCTTATCAGACTGAATTAAGAACGTTCTGAGAAGATTTTAGAAAGTTTTTTTTCCTTTTTTTGCGTGAAACTGTGTTTTTTTTTTTTTTTAACGAAATGCACGGTATCTGAGAAGGAGAAACCCTACAGCTTGGACTTCACCAGCCTCACCACTTCTACAGTAAGTACATAGTGCGGGTGTCAGTTTAGCGTTTTCTACAGATTTATTCTAACCATCCTCAAATTTAACGTTGTTTTGGATGTCTCTGCAGCTTTAGTTTAGTTTAGGTAATTTTGCATTTAAGATTCTCCAACTCATTTGGTTTCAGCTTTCTGGTTACAGAAAAATTCCACTGTCCGTTAGTAATTTTACTACTGCCGAGCACCGTTAGTTCTTTCTCGGCCGCTGATCCGTTATTTCCACTGTAGGTGTAGCATGGGGTGAGCCCTTGTGTTCTGAGCCGCCTTACTGGACTGGCTTTACGCAGAGTGGGAGCGATTAGGTGTGGCGGAACAACGCCCACAAACAGAAGATTCATCAGGTTTTTTTAAAATTAGTTAAACACCACATCTTCAAAAAGACATTTCCACCTTAAGCTACTTTTGACGTCGTGATCCCATGCTACAAAGATCTAGTAGTCGATTTAGTGGTCGTGAGATGCAGAGAAGTATTTTTTTCGAGTGAAAATTCAGAGAGTCATTGCAGTCTGCTTCAGCCGCTTTTTGATATGAATCTAAAAATTTGTAGATGATACAGAACAGAACAGATGATATAGTACAGAAGTAATTACTTTTTACTTAATTACTGTTACAAACGTCAAAATAAAAATGAAAAGAATAAGAGCAGTTCACACACGCTGTGGGCTTAGTACTAATAATACTGCCTCAGGGTGTTGTGTAAAGTGAGGCCTCTTGCCTTCTCTATATTTTCATCATTATATATACTTTTATAATCCTTAATTTTAACTTTAAAATGTTTGAATAATCACCCTCAGCGTGAGGTGAGGTACAAGTTTGTGATCCCCTATTATCAAGTTTTTTGCCACTGTAATCAGGCCCCCCCCTCCCCCATCTCTCCAGTCACTTACATTTCATGTGAAGGACTGTAAAGTAATAAACTCTGTATTACATATATGTATTCAAGACATTAGACTCTATTCTGACAACACTGATAATATTATTTAATTTTCATCTGAGATTCTTCTCTCGGGCCAACCATTAGAAATACATCAGACAACCTTTAGGCATCATTACACTATGAGAGGCTATTCTGGGAAAATACCCAGAATTCACGGAGCAGTTAACAGGCGTTAGTTTGTTTTACTGTGATCATATGGTTGGCTGGAGCAGGAGAAAGATTGTGCTTTCTGATTGTCTGGTCTTTTGGCAGCTGTCAGGATACATTTCAGCTGTAATGTGTTTTGGGATTTTTAAACTAATGAGTCTCTGACATACACAGAAAGCTCAACAGAGCTTATATTTTATGCTTGAAGAGTTAAAGAGGCTTGTTACGACTACTGTCAAGAGAATTGTGGAGTCAACAAATACAAAGGCACAGTGTGTTGAACTATGTTGTTAAGGGAAAACTCAGAGATGGATGCTGTTTATGTGTTAGACACATGAATGCCTATGTCTGTGTCCTAGTGTACTTGTTAGTTGACAGAGGGTGAAATTTTGTGGGTCAGAGGCAAGACAGCCACTCTTGGTAGGAAAATTTGTGTGTTTGTGTGGAATTTAGTGGCAGTGTGTAACAGAGCATTCTCATTAGTTGAGGGAAATGTGGAGAGGTGGGAGTGTGTTGTTGTTGCTGTGTTCAGTTAAGAGGGAAAATGTGACAAAGAAAAGTTTGTTCAGTCATGTGCACAGGAAGTGAAACCAGAAACCTGAGACGAACATTATGGGGAATGTGCAGCCAGGAGAATTTTTTGGAGCTGTGACATTTTGTGACAGACTGCAGAGAGAGGGGGAGAGAGACAGAAAGAGAGAGAGAGAGAGAGAGAGAGACCAGCTAAATGGGGCAAAAGACAGAGTTCATCCAGCCGAGGAAAGTTGCCACTAATTTGAGAATGATCAAACTGAAATCCCAGTCGTTGGGAAGCAAATATCCACATGGCCATATACTTGATTTTTTTTTTTTTTTTTACGACCCTGTTTAGAAAGATAGCTTTTAATTGCTTAGTAATGCTGCAGTTTGCTCTAGAAGAATAAGCATACTGCACTGATACTCCCACGCTTTCAACTGAAACCACACAACCGAGCAATAGCTCACTACAGAAAGTATTACCCTGTCTCAGCAATGATTACATTTTTCCAGCCAGCAGCAGCTTCGAAAGGTAGTTTTCAAAATAAGTGTTACAACGATTCAGCTAAAAATCTAATATTTATCATTTTGGACTGGTGGAACCATTCACAACCATGGAATTTATTTTGGCTTCTTTTCAAGAAGAATGTGTTGTGCCAAAGTTTCAGACTTACATTCTGGCCGTTCCAACAACTGTAAAACCAGTGGTTTTTTTCTTTTCTCTTCCTTTTTTTCCATATGACTACTGGCTTTTTTGTCCTTTAGTGTGGAAAGTTCTGGTCTCTTTGTGGCCTTGAGTGTGTGTGTGTGTGTGTATGTGTGTGTGTGTGTGTGTGTGTGTTTGGGGGAAAGAGGGAGGAAATACATAGCAACACTTGTGTTTATGTATGTCTCTTTGCTGCTGGTCGCCAGCAACGCCCATGTGACCCTGGTGTTGGAAGGAGCCACCCTTGCGCCTGCCCTGCCAAAACTGTGCAAAGAGCTGTAGACACAATGAAATAACAGGATACATTTGTTTTTGGCAAGAACCAAGGAATTGTCAGCTGACAAGAGAAGACTTAGTGCAGCTTCATTTTGCATAATTATGTATACATATCTTCCAGGTCAGTAAGTCATTCACTGGTCAACTGTAAACAGCTAACATAGAATTAAATTTGTGGGAGTCATCCTGTAAGTAGTTTTGATGTGTATTATGCTGTATTATTTTTAAACTGCTTGCGTTTGTACTGACGATTAAACTGGAGTGAAAATGCTCTGTGTTGCCTTTTCAGCACTTTGAAAAGAGAGGAGGAGAGATTACACAAAACAACATGCAAAAACACAGGAATACACCTACATGGGCACAATACCATGTTGCAGCATGCGATATCATAAAAACAATTTTCAGAATACACTCCCAATCCACCCTCCCTACCTAACCACTGACACACACACACACACACACGCAAACACACAGAGAAGAGCTCTCCCTAAATGTGTTCATCATCCGCCTAGTAACACACACTGACTTGCTGGTTGCCTAGGTTATATAGTGGCTGTCATGACTTCTAGAAGAGTCTCTCGTTTTCTCTCACAGCTCTGATGGAGGTCTCTCTGCCTCCTACTGTGCAGAAAGGTCAATAAATCCTCACCGTCACAAGGTATTAAATGGTATCCATGGATACCATGTCCCGCTCACCCAGGTTTTTGAGAAGGGTGAAAGATTTCCCTTCTTCACAGATCTCATCTGCCAGAGGAGAAAAACTAAACTGTGTTCATCAGTCATAGGGTGTACAATTTACAATATTAGTTCAGTATTGTTGCCATTTGATTAATTGATTGATTTATATACTTTATTTTCCCCCATAGAGGAAATTTTGTTGTGGCATGATAATACAGAAAACAATGCCATGCTAACAACTGAAATTTGGTGACATATATTAGGTATTGTGAAATGCAAGTGTAAAATTTGATCATCATAAAAGCAGAATAATAAGTATGTCACCGTATTTAAGCATTAAAAACATCCAGCTACAAAGACAGAATACAATGAAATATCAGGCAGGATGAATAAATAAATCAAATGACTAAATAAGAAGACTAAATAGTGTGTCACTGCATGCTGGCATCAAAAAGTCAAAGCAAAATGTTAGTGTGTGAGCATTTAAATTGTACAGCAACCTACAGACAAGTGAAGAGAATAACTAAATAAAATGACTAAATTGCGTGTTACCACGTGTTAGTGTTCAAAAATTCAATGGCTGCTGGTACAAAGGAGAACTCTGGTCTCTTGCTTTTTGTGTGGGGAGCTCAAAGGCATCTACCTTATGGTAAAAACACACATTTACCATATAAGGCATGTGTGGGGTCACACATGATCTTGGTGAGTCTTGAGAGAACCAGCTTGTTATAGATGTCCCCCCAGGCAGTCCCTTTTGACACCCACTACCTTGGCAGAAATAGTCCGTTCCACATTAAATTAACCTTCTCGTAAAACATAGCCTAGTCTTTGTTGGCTTTTGTGCACGTGTTTCGAGTTTTGTACCCATTTTTAGTTGCTGTCCACGATAAGCCACGATGGGACGTCCTTTTCTGAGTGTATTCAAAGGAGGAGTATTTGTATTTGCATTTAGTCCTAAAGTCAGTCTGCATCTCCATGGTCCTAAGTAGTATTTAGAATCAGGGAAGATCCATCGCGGCATATGGAGTTCTCAAAAACGGACCCATGATGTTCCTCCTTATCATATAAAAGACTGTCAGGAATGATAATTAGCGCAAGGAAGGAACAGACTTTTGGTCTTCTGATTACTGGAAGATTCGTGTAAAAATATCAGCTAGTTGGCGTGAACAATTGGCGTATTTTAGGACACGACCAAAAATTTTGTCTACACCGGGGCTTTCGCGGGCCTCAGAGTTTTTTTGGGGTTTTTTTGGACTTTTGGCTTGAGAGTGATAGAATCCTGAATCCTGCTTTATTCTCAGTACTCGGATAGTCTGGTGTGATGGGTGTAATATACCTGTCGTCTTCAAATCTAGAAAAGAAGGCACTGAGTCGGTTAGTCAGCTTCTGCTCTTCGCCATCCTTCGTGGTAGCGTGTATTTTTATTTTAGTTGTGTGTGCTCCACTGTTCATAGCTTTGATTTTCCCCCCAGCTAGCGTTCTCTCTCTCTCTTATATCTTTTTCTGCGTGACAGTTATCTGCCTTTTGATCTCTTTTTGGATCCCCTTCAGTTCATCTGTCGCTCCTTGCACAAATAGAACTTGCTTTTTTGTTGATTATGTTCTTTAGTTCCTTAGAGACCCATGGTTTATTATTAGGAAACTTTGCATCTTTTTGTGGGTAGAGTCATGTCTGTGCAGAGGTTAACATAGCAGGACACCACATCTGTGGTGTTTGAATCAGATGAGGTAGGTTCATTTGAATCAGATGAGGTAGGTTCAAACTCATCCTATACTGTGTATACCGCTTAGTTTTTACTACTTGCAGTCATTGGTAGGTGGGTCATAAATAGATGACAAGATCATCAGAGCCACCAAATGGAGGCCCAAGGGGACCCTGATATGTATTTGGGATCTCGTCGTAACTAAGGTCAAGAATTGTATTCTTTGCAAGTGTGACACTTGACATATTGTCCCAGTCTGTTGGTAGTGAGCTGCATGTTTAATGTCTTCATCTTGGTTATGCCCCTACAACCAGGATTCATTAGGTATTATTTCTTAGGCTTCTCTATACTCAGTATGGAACTTGACAATGGCAAAAAATGGTCACATTTCCCCCTGAAGGACCGAGCATTTGGCAGTAGAATTATGGGAAGGGGAAGTTTGTTTCTCATCTTATTAAATCTGGCTCTGATTCCTTCCTGTTTTGCCCCTAATTTTGCCTCTAAGTGCTCCTAATTTTGTTGCTGACTTATTTCAAAATTCTCTTTTCAGAGTTCAAGGAAGAGAAACATTTCTTTTGGAGGCTCGGGAGGAATTCAGCCGAGCTTTGGTGGCTTGACCTGGTGCCATAGCAGTCTAAGAGCATTGCGCCATGGGTAAGCAAAACAGTAAACTGCGGCCTGAGGTTCTGAGTGACTTGCGGGAGAACACAGAGTTCACAGATCACGAGCTACAAGAGTGGTATCGTGGCTTCCTGAAAGACTGCCCCTCAGGTCACCTGACCGTGGATGAGTTCAAGAGAATCTACGCCAACTTCTTCCCATACGGAGATGCGACCAAGTTTGCCGAGCATGTTTTCCGCACCTTTGACACTAATAGTGATTGCACTATTGACTTCCGGGAGTTCATTATTGCGCTGAGTGTAACATCTCGTGGTACCCTGGAGCAGAAGCTCCGGTGGGCATTCAGCATGTACGACCTCGACGGGAATGGATATATCAGCCGAGCTGAGATGCTGGAGATTGTACAGGTGAGAGACGTAGTCCACCACACCCCTACAATCTCTTAAGAATATCTCTCCCTCGGTAGCTCACGCAACCACACCTGTGCAGTTCAAGAAAATGACCAAATCACTCTTAAGTTAAACTACAAGCTAGTCTTGTTTGTGTAGTTATCTGTGTAAGAAGCGACTACAACCGGTATGACTTGCTAAACTAGCATCATTTTTTTAAGTTGTTTTTATAATGGCAAGGTGTCATCTGTAATTGCTGCAGTAAGAGGGCCCAACAGTGACCTTGGCAGAGTCTAAAATAAATACAGGTACTTTACTCAAAGAATCCCTTTTAACTTCCATATGGTAGGCAGAATGCACACCCAGAATGCCCAGTCCATTCTAAATGGGGTGGTGGGTTTGGGATACATTTGTGACTGTATGCAGGATAATCCCCAAATTGTCTTGGATGCATAGGACAGTGTGAATATCAGGTAGTTCACTTAAAAGGAACTAGTGAGTGAGAGATCTTATATTCAGTTAACTCCAGACTAAGAATTAACTACAGAACATAACTGTTGAAATTATTTCTTCTTTTAAGGTAATAAATCATGATATAAACAAAGCAAATGTTACAGGACTGTGCAATAACATTTCAGTGGTAGTGTTAAGCCAATTAAAACCTTGTGTCACAGGTTCATAGCTAAATTATATATATTTTCTTCCATTTGAGGCTACTCAGATTTGCTGCTTCATTGTGTCTTTTTTTCTTTTTTTTTTAAATCAGTGTTGCTATGTTTACTCTGCGAGCTATTGTGGTCAGAGCAGCTTGTTCCATATCAATATTGGCAAGGATCAATGTTTGTGAATACAGCCTACATGAATAAACATATTACATCAACCCAGCTGCACTGCAGACCATATGGCTCCACTGGAAACGGTAGCTAAGCTCAAACATGATGCTTACAACTAGTAAAAAACTCTCCATGGCAAACTTTCTTTTTTGAACCACACTGATAACAATTACAAATAACATGTGAAGTGTGTGGTCATGAAGTTTTGTTTGGGGGTTTTATGTCAGGTAGTATGATTCTATTCTGAATCAATGTTGTTTTTCTCTACTCTTGATGCTGTGGGGAGTATCTGTGTGCTGTCATATTATTTGCACTGTCTCTGACATGCTATCAAAAGAGGCTGAATGTTAAACAGTGAGAGCAGCTAAATATCGCTCTTTGTTCCCATGGAACTTTCAGGCCTTTTTTTAAAACATGCTTGTGCATCAGAGATGAAGAAATGGCCTTTTTGTTACACGATTTATAAAGAAATGTCTGTTTTCCCCCACAAAGGCGATTTACAAAATGGTGTCGTCAGTAATGAAGATGCCAGAGGATGAGTCAACCCCAGAGAAACGAACAGATAAAATCTTCAAACAGATGGATACAGACAATGATGGTGAGTGATTTGTAATGAAAACTTGTACAGTTAATCCGTAGAACACAAATGGCAGGCTTGAGTTTTAAATTGAGGTGCAGAGTGGGACTGGACAGGCATGTAAAATCTGTAACTCATATGTCCTTGGTATAAAATGCAGCAGAGTGTAACCAGATATTAAAGATGTGGTTTTTACTTATTTAAGCTCACACACACACACACACACACACACACACACACACACACACACACACAGCTGTGTTTGCTTTGTATGCTTCTTGTGGTGCTCTCGATATCACTATAACATAGAATGTTGTAGTGATAGTGATTATAGTGAATGTTATATTATCAGTGTGATAATATCGTCACTATGGTATAATGATTATAGTGAATGTTATATTATCAGTGAATAACCACTATCCGTAGCTTCTTGAGGTGGATTTGTTAACTCTGTCTCTTTCTTACACTACAGGGAGACTTTCCCTGGAAGAATTCATCAAAGGAGCCAAGAGTGACCCTTCTATCGTAAGACTCCTGCAGTCTGACCAGGGCACCTCGCGCTAGTTTGGACCTGCATCATGACTCGAATCCTAGCCAGACAGTGTTGCCATTCAAACTTTGCCTTCATCTGGAGGACATTTCCCCCACAGAGTAATTGCTTGTAAACTTGTGCAAGCGTTATGTAAGACAGGGACGCAGCTGTACAACATCTGTTTCGCACACCCAACCGCATGAGAAAAAACAAAACAAAAAAAACCAAACAAACAAAAAAAAACCCCAGGTTACCATAGTGCTGATATGATTTCAAGAAGCCTGAAATGAGTTGCGTCTTCTGTACAAGAAACCGAACACATTTCCAAATGTGTAATCTTACAAATCTCCTATAATAGTGTTTTGATTTCACACATTATACCACTACAGTATGCTCTTTTTTTGAAATGCATCACTATCTAGCACTTAGTCGTGGTAATTTTCTTTAGCTTTTTACAGTTGAAATGTGCCAAAACTAATACTGAACTGAATGTATTACATTAATTGGCAACTATGTGATTTTTTTTTTTTTTATGATGTGTTATATGTGCCATCAGAAGGAGATGTTCTGTTAGGATCAAACAGACCACATAACAAAATAAAGTAACATTCCTCTTTCCATTAATGTCCAGGTGGACGGACTTGGCTCACTGTTAATATCTCTATACACTCTTATTCATTTTAATAACAGCTCCAGAGATGATCTGTTAATGATTAACTCTAATACTTTCTATGTAAAACACTATATACAAAAAAAAAAAAAAAACACATGAATCTACACAGGCCATTTTGGTGACATATTTTTCCTGAAGTGAACAATGTGACAACAAAGGCAGCATATTTAGATGACACTTCATATACAATAAAAATATACATCCATCACAGTTAGGCTCTTGCCAGCATATTTTATTGTTATTAAAGTAACAAATTCAATACAATATGAATGTAAAATGTTAGACAATGAAAATGGATTACTGAAGAATAAGGATTGCTCTGTTTTACTGAAACAGTGAGACCTCTTTTGGGAGAGACAGGCTGGTGGACTCCTCAACAGATCATTTATATGCCATAAGTCATGGATACTATCAAATATCATGTGGTCTGTGTATCACTGTAACCAAATTACAACATCTAATACACCCATAAACCGAACAGACTGCAACATTGATCTCTTGAGTCTGTATGTGCTAAACCAGTGGTCACATCTTTGTAGATGTTTGCATGCTTGTTCTTCTCAAAGAAAACTAGATCAGGCGTATGACTTTATTCGCAATATTATACCCCAAAGTGGGAACTGTAAACTTTTGCTTAGCTGTGAACATTACTGATTCAAAGTCAATTTAAGAACTTTTACTCTATTAAACTTTTATTTATATTCACTGCCTTGAGCTGATGCATTGCCTGTCAGTCATCTTGGTCTTAGTGCCCCTCTTGGTTAGCGTCCCATGTTGAAGATTTTCTGGCTGAGAGCAGGGGGCATGGAGAAGAGGAGAAGAATGAGGAAGAGGAGCAGCAACATACAGAGGAGTAGCAGCAGGCAGGTGAGTTTATACTGACGCCAGGTCAAAATACACATCACCCTCGCCGGCCTCAAACACCACGACAGACTAGTATTAGGGCGACTGTGGAGGAGAGACAACAGGGGGTTATAATAACACATGCACGCACACACACACACACACACATACTGTATTAGGACGACTGTTGGTAAGGGTCAAGGGATAGAGAAAGAGGAGGTTACACAAAGGCACGTATAAGCAAACATTTAATTCAATTAATTTATTTCATTCTCATACAGACAAAATAAATAAATTTAATAAATATTGCACACTGGTCAACAAAGAGATATATAAATACACTCTTTATATAATAAACAAGCTATAGGCAGTGCAAACAAGTTGGTTATTGTATTTGTTAATCAGTAGTAAACACAAGATCACAAAACACTAAATGTCAACACAAACATATCAGGCAAAAGGAATTCCAAGCAGCTATACACTGCAAACAGTCCCAAGAATTCAGGGTGGACACAATTACTCAACCGTCCTGAGGAAACCATGCTATGATGCCAAGTCTGCAACTGTCTTTTCAAGTCATTTACTCATTCTATACAACAGCAAAACTCTCCCTCTCTCTGTCTTTTACTTTTTCTCCTCCACCCATCTTTTTTCCTCTGTTAACTGCTTTCTCACTCCCTACTCCTCCTGCCCAGAGGAGGTCCTGCATTTGTGTCGTGTCTGTGTGATGAGTGGAAAGTGCAACTTTTTCAAGGCAGAATACAATACAGCATCCATCCATTTAGAACTCTCTACCAGGTACAAATTTGTTTTGTTGCTACAGAGGGATTTGTCATGCTTACTTATCTGCATTCAGAGATATGTACATAAAAGTACTGTAACCACAGAAAGAGCCAAACATCCCAGGCATTTTATACAAACATTCATAAAATGTGGTATCCTGTGTGTTATGCATGTTAACATCAATTCTGAGGAGGACTGGAGCGATCAAACGGTTTAAACTCAGTCATTCATGGATAAATAATTAAAAAAAAAAAAAACAACAACATAAAGGATAGGATTACTAGAAAAATATTAATTTGTTAGGTTTGAAATAGTACTTTATGATGTGCAAATGTTGAAATCAGTGATACAGAATTGTTTGAGGTTATTTTCAATGATTGCATATTAATGATACAGAAATATGCTTGTTTAGATGCGTTTCAAATAGAACAGCTTCAACATAGGTGGAGGCAATCAGTTTGTGCTTTAACAATTTCATATCAGTCCAATCTCCAAACCTCTGTCTCTCTCTCTCTCTCTCTCTCTCTAAACCAAATAAGAGTAAATGAAAACAGAAGCAGAGAGAGGTCAGAGACAGTGAAAGAAGTAAGTTGAGATATGGTAAGGGGAGGTTGTTTTAATTGAGTAAGGATGACATTAGCATTAAGCAAAGGTTCCTGTTGATGGTGTCATACATCACACATCTTGACCAAGTAGTCTCTTTTTAAAGGCATTTTTACAAGCAGTGCTTTTGAACACAGATGGAAAGGAAGAGTCTTTCTGAACAGGCCACGCTGAAGTTATAGGGGAGTGGTGGGCGGGGGTGGGGGGGTGGGGTTACATGTGCATTTCAATCCTTGGATCCCCCCTACCCTCCCTCAAGCTCCCAGCATCTTCTTGACCAGGTATCCTGGCAAGCTGTAGAGAAACAGACCCAGCATGACTAGCAGCAGCAGGGCCAGGAGCACTTTAATGATCAGCCATTTGTAACGGTTACACAGCAGGTAGCGGATGGCCTTCAGTGGACTCAGGAACCAGAGGAAGGTGGTGTCAGGGCGGCTGTAGAGGGAAAGGCAGGTGTTAGGGAGTGGTGGGGGTTAGGGATGGGTGAAAGTTGGCCATGGTAAAAGCAAATATTAATGGTTAGTATGTGTGACTGTAGTAAAATACTAGTAAAAGTCTTTACAAGTTTCAACTTAAAAATAAAGGGAAAAAAACTAATGCAAATACACTGTGGATCAAGACTTTACTGAGACAGAAACAAAGAACTACTGAGAGAAAACAAAATACAACATTTCTGAAATATTCTCCCCCAGGAGACTGTGAGTTACACACAGCCAGCAATGGGGTAAAAGCTGACTTTGTACGCAATCCCTCCCTGCAGTGGCACAGAAGTGCCAGAGAATGTCAGAATGAGAAAATGATAGGAAAGAAAAATGCAGAGAGAAGTGTAGAGACAGACCCAAAGGGTAACACTTAAACGGCTTCATTTTCTCATCACATTTTAGGAACAGTTTGGTGATATTATAAAAGTCAAATTAAAGCTCCTCCCAGATTTAGATCTCCATCTGATGTCACCATTCAAGTGTTACCCTCTGAAAAACAGGGCAGAGAGGAAAACAGGGGAATGAGAGAGGGATACCAGTGGTCTCTCTACCCTATCCTCACGCCCCAAGGAGCTTCTTGACCAGGTAACCAGGAATGGAGTAGAGGAACAGTCCCAAGAGAAGGAGTAAGAGCAGCAGTGCCAGCGTCTTGAGGATCAGCCAGCGGTAGTTGTGCCAGATGAAGTATCGAATGGACTTCAGAGGACTCAAGAACCACATCAGACTGGTGTCTGGGCGGCTTTTCCGGAATAGGAACGAAATGGGAATTGAGGAGGTAGACAGAAAAAGGATAGAGGTGGATGGAGGGTGAGAAGGACACATGAAGGAAGGGAGAAAATGGAGGAGTGAGAATACGGAAAAAGAGGAGGTCAACAGGAATTTGGGAGGTAGGGTTTGACCACAGATGAAGGTAGCTCAGAGTTTGCCAAGGCTTCTCACTGACTGTCTACATTACTGGTGTGTGAATTACTGGTATTTGAATTACTTGTGTGTGACTTCAGTTTAACTGCATGTGAATGTACTGTATGTGTTAATCTCTTACTTGGGTTTCTCCAGCGGGTCTGGTTCATTGCGCCCCAGGCCGACAGGACTTTTCTCTGCTTCTTCTGCTGTCAATAAGTGGAGTTCTGCCTCCACTTTCCCCTGAAATGAGACTATTATTCATTAAACAGCATTATGACGTGGTAATCATGGCACATATATTATCAATGGATTTTACACTTATAGCCCAGTTTTCTGTTGGATTTAGAATTCCCAATAACCCATGTAAATCTCACACAGTAGCCTGATACTGGTGAGCATTTTGGTGAGTGAGCCGAGCTCATGCTTGCTCTGCTGTATGTAAATCCAGCCTTTTTCTCACACTCTTAGCTAGTGTCACTGTGCAGAATGATCGTAATGCACTTGGAGCACTGTTCACGCATGGACACCCGGGCACCTGATTGTCACTGACCACCAATGAGCATTGAGACCGAGAGAGTCCAAAGCCAACTGCCCGCTTACTCATGGCAACACAGCCGACTGGATTCCTTTGCATCCCTGGCTACACTTGGCAAGTGTGACACAGGTGGGATTTGAACTGTGAATTACCTCTCAGAATACCAAAATGTTTCATTTAAGTAACGCCAGTCTGACACTAAGAGTTAGAGGGACCCTTGGAGATGACACGCCCTCCAAAGGAAAATAAGCCAGTTGTATTTTCCTCACCCCAGGCAGTCGTGGGGAAGTGTGAAAGGGTAGAGGTGTGGATTTAAGCCTTGTATTGTTTTGTAAGTATTAAAAATTTAATATTTAATTTTCTCAGTCATCAGAGGTCAGAGTCACTTACCGTGAGCTCCAGTTCATCATTCTCATTTCGAGCCACAAAAGGCCACCAACCCTTCACTCTCTTTTGCCTGAAAATGGAGACGGTTGGTAGTTCGTGCTCATTCAGAACCAGGTCAATGGAGCACTGTTTAGCTGTCTTTGCTCCACGAGGAAACCGGTTTAGATCCAGCTCAATTGCGCCTGAATGGTTCAAAATACAAAAAGGTCAGAAAATAAAACCGGTTTTAAAACAACAGACGATGATAGGTTAATATCCACTTTGTTCACCTCTACAGTGTACAAAAAGCACAAGAAAGGATAAATATGTATGAATATTAGTCGATGGCCAAAGAGTGTCACCATACCCAGGAAGTCATCAGCAGAAAAGTGGTCTGCATCCCAAACTTGGAGCGTGAGGCGAGCAGGAATCTTATATTCCGTTTCGTCCCAGGAGAACATGGACTCCTTTTTGGACATGACGATCTTCTCCTCCGCCATCAGGTAGTCAAAGGGAAACACAAATCGCCAGTTGAAGTTTCCCTCTCCAGTCAAAGAGTGATAGTGCACGTCAGTGTCCTGTTTGTCCTCCTGTTGTCCCTTCAGCCAGCTGCGTGGAGAGGCCATTTAGTTTCATTATACACAGTTTCCATGCTATTTCATTTCAAATAATGGCATCTTGCATAACTTCATGACAAATAATTGCATTCTTGATGCTTCCAACACAGGCAAAATGTACAGGCAAGAACCATTTCTGCAAACTTTGGTCCAAGTTAGTAAACAACAGATACATCAATATTTTGCTTGTGATCTGAACTTTAGTCTGACCAGGGAACCACTAAACATCCTAGTTTGACTTTTGATTACATTTGCCTGGAAAATGCAAAACTGTTTTTAAGACACAGTGTACTGATTGGACCGGCTGTTGTGTAATTCGTACGTGCACATGAAGCAGAACATCAGATATGACACAGACACATGCTATTTCTAAAACATTGATGGTTAACATGAAATGTCTTGCAGTTTAATTAATTACTCATCGCTCCTCAAATATTCAAAAACACAATTATTTACATGACAAACTAAATAATATGAAAAGCAAACAAAAGTATCAGTGTAGTCCTCCAAAAATACACCAGGAACTGCCAGATATCTCCAAAATTCATAAAACCTCTTAATTAAACCTCTTAAAAATAATTGTATCATGTTGCCATTGCAGCATGACAGGAAGAGTTATTTTGATTTTTTGAATCTTTTCTTTTTTTGTTTCTAAACTCTTTAGTTAGTGTGTGGTTTACTGTTGGAGGATCACACATTTTCAAATGCCATGCAGAAATGCTTCTCATTGGACTAAAACTTAAGTTCTACCCCATGGTCATTGTGACTAGAAGATCCCAAATATTGTTGAGAGTGAGTTTCAATAAATTATGGTACTGTTAAATATGTTGCCACGGAACAAGTAACAATTCACAGCGCCTGCATAAGAGACAGCTAACGGAATATGAGTGAAGCTGTGAAACTTGAACGCAATCCACAGGACAACCTTTGATAGCTCAAGGTTTGACTTGCCAGGTCTAAAATCGGGGTGAGCAGAGGTCAGTGTTGCTTGTTCAAAGCACTGTTAGCACTGATCAAGCTCTCTGATAACGTTTATGACATCCATCTCCCATTTGGTGTCATATCAGCTGTTTTGGTTACTCTTCAACTGATACCAGTGCCACGAGAGCTGGATGAAGAATTGTACGCGATCATGATTGCAAACGATGTTATATACAGATTACGACCATGACTTAACAGATCACTGAGAGGAGTAACGGTTATAACGTTTAGCGCACATTCTTAAAACAGACACGCAATTGCTACGAAACCTAAACTTCAATGTAAGAGACTGCTGGCTGAGACTGTTAGGTCCTTGCATATGGAATGACATCACATGGCAGGGGAGCGAGGACTGAACCAATCAGCACTCACGACTGAAGCAGCTTCATTCTAAAAATCACATCGCCATGGCAATCCTCGCACTTGCTCGCCAAGCAAGCAGCTAACAGCAGAGTTAAAGAGACAAAGTCTGAAAGAAAGGAGGAGCTAAGCCTGAGAAAATTGCCAAAGCCAATTTTGAAGAGTCTACCTTTCGTACTGATTCATCATTCAGTGTGGATATGCTGAGAAAGCAGTCAATGATGTTTGTTATTGTTTGTTTTTGTTATTGTTAGGTAGAGTGTGCTTGCCAAAATGCTGGTAATGCTTGCTTAAAGCAAATGCAGATTATAGTCATGCAGACAGCCCTGTGTAAGGCTTTCATGCGATATCAGAAAAAAGCATAAGCCCCAGACATTTTCATAACCAGAATAAAATTAACTTTGGAAATCAAGACCATACCATTTAATCAAATATCTACAATGTTAAATTAATTTGCAATCAGTCTATAGTTGACTTAAAAACTACACAAATCATAAAGGTCAAACAATTCGCTCACATAGATCCAAATTTATCGAACAAAACAGAGAATACTCTGGGCTTTACATTATTTAGATTAAAAGTTTATCCGAAAGGTTGTAACATGATATTTATTAAAGTGATATGGTCCTGCTTGGCTTGCTTCATCTAAGTGCAAGGTTATGCGGTTCAATTTGTCGTCTCGCGTTGGATAGCTATAAAATGAGGGGGCCGGTTAAATTTCGTGCTTTTGATCAGCCGGGAAGAGCCGGGAGCAGGGTTTGGAGCCATGCGCTGGAGTCGTGTTTTACCCCCTGACATAGATGTCAGACATCTTCTCTCCTGTCATGAAAGCATCGTCTTCTAGAACTACGTCATCTGTGTTCCAAATAATAACGCGCAGCTCATAGCTAGACAGAAGCACAGCAATGACACAGGGGCAGGGGGGAGGACACCGTAAAACAAAACAGGACGCACGAATGGAAAACAAACAAACAAAACAAACAAACAAACAAACAAACAAACAAAAATGATTAACACAAAAAAACCCCACAAATCATACACTTCTAACACACCTTCCCATACCTACCCCCGGACAAAAATGTCACTGGACTTTTCCCCTGTGAAGTAATCATCGTCTTCCAGAATTACCTCGTCTGTATTCCATATAATCACTCTGAGCTCATATCTGGTGATTTGAGGGAGGAGGAGGGGGGTGGGGTGTGATGTGGAGGGGGGGGGGGGGGTTGAGGGAGTGGGGAAAGACATATGATCAGCTCACAGACCCTCTGACAGCTCAGAAAACAGAAAATTCATCAGAGTTAGATTAACAAAGAGAGGCCCAGCCTGCACCAGGCTGGTCCAGAACGGGACAGCAAGAACTCTCTCAGAGTTAATTTAACACTGACAGATTTACTGTATGGATGAGTACAAGCTCAGTTATGCATACTTCAACGAGTAGAGAGATACAAGGTGAGAGAAATGGGAGACAAATGAATGAGAGAGAAAGAGAAAGAGAGAGAGAGAGAGAGAGAGAGAGAGAGAGAAAGCAGCAACCAAGTGGACAGACAGATGAACAAATCTTGGTTTGGTTTTTTTTTCTTTCTTTTAGTGTTTTTCCTCCCCTGAAACTCAAACATGTACGGGGCAATACGTACCAGAGGGTTTTTCCACAACTGTTATCAGGGAACACAACATAATCCTACTTGATGTTGAGAAGGGCAATGATAGCACCAATTCAAAGTGCTGATGAGTAGCCGTCAGAAACACTGCATCATCTTTATTGCCCTAAACATGCTTATCGCATATAACAGTTTGGTGATTTTCTGTAGATTCATTATATCTCATATCTTTACATTTACACGTCAATTTACATGTGCATTCAAATGGCTGAAGAGAAAAAAAACAAATGCTAACTATATTAACCCTTCTTACCCATCCCACAGAGAAAGCACACTTTCAACTTTTTATGTAATACATTACACTTTATACATAACCACACCTTTAGGCATTTATGATATTTATAGACCAATCAGCACTGTTCACTATTCTTCACAGTGTTCCACCACTGGAGTGAGACTGGTCTTTGAAACATAAGTGATCACATCAAACAGACACTGCTATTCTCAATGAGTTCAGTATCTTGGACAGTCATCTGCCAGGTGAAAACTGGCCCTACCTCTTTGGTTTGCGTGGTGATATGTCGATGGCTGGGCCAGGAGCAGGCATATCCATGGGAAACATATCCACCCACATCTCAATTCGCCCCTGTCAGATCAACACATCGGTGTTCCTTTTTATCACTGCTGTGTGTATATACCTGTTCAGTACCTGGTTTGTTTGGAATTTGAGTTTGTTTGGGTTAGAACCTGTGTGTGTGTGTGTGTGTGTGAGTGTGTGTGTGTGTGTGTGTGTGTGTGTGTGTAGGTACCTGTTCGATGCCAGGTTTGTCTGGGTTCAGTAGTGCTCTGGTCTCCACATGCTCGGGTATCAGTTTGCAGCCCGCTCGGGGAATCTCCTCCCAGTGTTTCAGCACAGTCAGGGCCAAATGCTCATCTGTCTGCTTCTTTAGACCTATATATACAGACACATACACACACATACACACACACACACACACATATACACACACAACATATGCATCATCCTCAGATAAGGAGTGGGTCTCTCTCCCACCTCTCTCACTCTCTTTCTATTTCTCTCTGGTTGTTTCTCATGCAATAACTGTGCTATAATTGTTCTATAATTGTTCATGCAATAACTGTTCTATTATTGTTCGTGCAATAACCGTGCTATTATTGTTCATGCAATAACATCAGCGAACAAAGACACCACTGAACAGAAAAAAGTAGTTGCCATTAAATGTTTAAAATTCCATAAGCCTCACCATTCTCATCTTCAATCTCTGTGGATCCAAAGTAGACACGGTTTGCGACTTTGACTCTTCCCCCAGGTCCGTAATGAGGTCCATCCAGCTTTCCCTCCTTACAGAGCTTGGCCAGGATTTGAGTGGGCTTCTGGGGGTCCCGCCACACGTTGTAACCATGGCTATTGACATCAGAAAACAAAAATACAAGTTTAGGGTTAAGTTAAGCTAAGTTGTGTGATTTCTCTGAGGGTATTCTGAGGTACTTTAAGACGATAAGTTGCAATGCTCACACAGAGTAGCTGGATGCGATGCCACAGGTAGCTCTGTGTTTGCTGTAGTAACGGTTCTCCAAGTCAATCTTAGTCTCACCAATCAGATCGTCGGTGCCAACCAAATCCCAGTCATACACTGATACCGTCAACATGGATTCCATCGGAAACGTGGCTTCAATGTCAAACGACCTGACAGAAACAGAGGAAAGGCAGAGGAAGAGAAGAAAACTTGAATGAATGCCGTAGGTGAAAGGACAGACAGAAACAGATTTTTGTATGCGCCCTTTTTTCGATGAATTCCAGAGGAATGGTGGTGATAAAGTAAACAAAACTGTCATGGACCTCAGTTCTGAACTTTTGGAGGATATTTCAGGAATATCATCAGTGATAATCACTGCTTTGTGGTCGTGACATTTAATCAAGGGAGGAGAATGAATCTGGTATTTGTTCTCCACACACTCACTTTCCAAAAACAGGATTCAGCTGTTTAGAGATGTAGTTTTCTTTGTCTTTAATCTCAGATTTTCCCAGTTTGATGACAATGTATGGGTCAGCTTTGCCATTTATGTCTGCGGGGTGCAGTTCAGTGGCCTGAGAGAAAAAAAAAATCCACTTGAAAATTCCTGACAATCAAATAAGCAGATACCAGGTGTGGTCAAATGTTAAAACTGTGCTATCATGGAAAGCTTTTAATAGATAATAATATTTATACACATTCAGAAAATGTTTGCAGCATTAAGAAGGTCACAGCTGTAGTTCTTGGGGCCACAGAAAATACTTACCCTGATGACATAAACCCTGACTAGAACATTAATGGGATCGTTGTGCGGAATGTTCTGGAACATGCCCATGTTTGGGTCAAACGTTGAATCCCTGACCATCTCCTCACCCAAAGGCAGCTTATACATACAAAGAGACCCCTAAAGACAGTGTGACAAATGGACAGAGTCATTTATTTAGTTAGTGTTAACATTTACCAGTGATTCCCTGTTATTTCTTCCATTGTATTATGGTATAACCATAATAAAGAATGGTGTTTATCATAAAGAATCCAGGCTCATACTTTAAATCTGCCCACGATTCTGTCTTCATCTGGCATGCTGTTTTCATCATCATCTCCTGCTTTCCCTCTGTACAGGTTAAAGGTGTGTAGCCAGTCCTCAAAATTCTCAAACTCACTTTCCAGCTCCTTATTATACACCTGAAAGAATCAATGAAGTGAATGTACAGTTCTAATTACCCAGGGATCGACATAGCTGCAGACAAATGCATCAAATACACACACACACACACACACACACACACACACTGGCTTTAAAATTCTCAGAACTATGAAGAAAGGACAGCTAACAATTACAACTTACTTCACTGTGTTTTTGAGTGAATTCATTTTACAGGCATTTTTGTGCCCATTTTTTTGAGTGAAGCTCACGCTTAAAAAAAAGCTATGAGGAAAGTTACCTCATTCCTTTTCAACTTTACACCACCATACCGCAGAATGATGATTTTCAATTTATCGGACGACGTCAGAAACTACGTGAACATAGAACCTTGGAATAACTCGAAAGTTGTCCTGTGTTTAACGGCATTTTTTGAACACTCACCAGAAGCTCGTCTACTTTAACTTTGTTCTGTCGTTTCTCTGACCCGTCACTGGCGTGGCTCTTCTTTTTGTCCTTTGCGCTCTTCCCTTTGTTCTTCTCCTTAGTTTTGTTGCCTTTCAGATGAAAGTCATCAGCTTTGATCTCAGCTTTGAGGTTGTGAGGGTGGATGAGGGTGAGAGAGATGAGTGAGCACAATACTCGAGATGGACAGAAACATGAAACTTTGCCAACTTTTGCTAGTCTGCTTTTTGTCAGGTGACTAGCAAAACTACTGGTAAAACAGTCAGTCAAAAAAAGTATCTTGCGAATCGTACCACTAATTCTGTATACTGATCCAAGATTTCAATATGGATTTTCAGTTAATTTCAGGATTACTTCAGGATTTTAGCACGCTGTAAAGCTGCATGTCTTGTGTTACAGTCTCAAAATATATGTTAACAATGTAGTAATTTGGAAGATTCGCAAACTTAAAACTCGGCAGTCCTGAATAAAATGCAAATTATCTCAAGAGCTCAAACATTTTCTATAGAATGAAATAATACGTTTATATGAAAGTAATACACGTGTGCATAGGCAACTCTCAATGTCATTTTTAAAAATAGATACTACCCTATCACTATTACAAGCTTGATCACGAACTAAACCCTGTGAATAGTAATATATTTATAATGAAATTGTTGACCGGCATTAAAACATGGTCCAAATCATTGTCAACGAAAGTTTATGCATCAGACTCAAGAGGTGATGGTGCTAAAATAACTTAGTTAAGTTCGCCGGCAACTTCCACGACAGAGTCAGCAGGCATCTCTGGGACTAAGAGAAGAGTATGAGTACACAGGAGGTTGATTTATGAGTTAAGCACAGCTAATGGGGCAGGACACAGGCGAAACTTGGAATGACAACAACATCTACAGGTTCTGTCAAATGAAGCATTTTGAAGTTGCTTATATGTCAGAAACTTCTGAAATGCTTAACGGACTACACTACGATGAATGGCGAATGGAGAAATGCAAACTGAAATGGGTGGTTTAACTACCTGTTGTCTCAGCTGCAATCTCCAAATCTTCTCTCTCCTCCGCTTCAGCCAGGGCTGCCTCCTGGGCTCGGAGAAGCTGCAGCATGAAAACACCATATTCAGTGAGTGTATAACATTCTCTCTCTCATCCTTAAACAAGACTGACATCTCTGTCTTTCCTGTTCGAACGCTGGTGCTTTTAAGCATTTTTGTTTAAATTTGTTTGTCGGGTCTAACAAATTTGAAGAATCTCCCTGGTCCCTGACAGACAATCTCCCAGATCTGGTCAAGGTACAATAAGAACACTTATCTATACTTACATCAACATAAATTAGAGGCAAACTGAATAGTTTCTGAATATCTTCCCCATGTTAAAGTTTTTTTCCCTCTAAAAATGTCAGTAATGTCCAAGTGTGGAAATTAGGCCCACTGCCCTAATGCTGCGTGGGCAGACTGAAGATAGGGACCCTCACCTCCATCATTGTCTCTATTGAAGCAAAGTACTTTGACCACCAGTCCAACATACTCTCATCCATCTCTTCCTCATCTACTTCTTCTCCTTTCTTTTTCTTCTTCTTTTTCTTCTTCTCTTTCTCCTTGTCATCCTCATTCTTTTGGCAAAAAACAAAAAACCCCCCCAAAAAACAGAATAAAATTACTAGGTCCCACTGTGATGCTCTACACTACAGGGGTCAAAATCCAGTCCTAGACGGCCATGGTCCTGCTGTTTTTCTTGTAGACCAACTAAATAGAATCTCTGATTGGCTGAAGAGTGTCCACACCTGTTTTCAAGGTGAAAATCAACAGGTAACTAGGAGGTGAAAACAAAAATCAGCAGGACCCCAGCCTTCCAGGACCGGATTTTGACACCCCTGCTCTACAGCAACAGTTGATGTCTCGACAGACAAAGATGAAAGTTTCTGGTGATATCTGGAAAATCTGACAATAATTATAACAGATTGTTTTCTTAGAATTACTTAATGATGATGATTTATGAAATATAGGAGTAGTTACACATGCATGTATAGTTTTAAGCAATGGTTTTTGTCCGTTAGAGTAAGACTATGCTGGAGACTACAACTTACCACATCAACTTTTACAACTGCATCAGATGTCTATAGAAGAAGGGCCACACAGAACAAACAACAAATTATCCGTGTACATGTCACAAATCACAAAGAAACACAAAAACACCACACACAAGGCACTGGTACAGTATGCTAACACCACAAAAACAACAACAACAAAAAACACTTCAACTTCATTTCTCTCTTTGAATGAAATATCACAGATTTGAATACTCACAGCATCTAATTTGACCACAGTTTCCATTTTCTTTACGCTGGGCTCTGGGTCCATGTTGACCAAAATGTCACCTGAGGGTTGAGAGAGGGGGTGGGAGTAGGGGTGAGAGCGGAACGTCCCATTGGCCTGTCTAACTGTTGTGGGTGGAGTCAGCAGAACAGTGAGGAAAACAGGACAGTGCCAGCAGCAGGTGGGGAGAGACAGGGAGAGACAGAGAAAGTATGAAAAATATGAGTAAAGTGGGAAACAGCCACACTCAGGGAAAAGAGAACACATCTCTAAGTAACAAATACACCCCAATACTTTAATCAAAAAGCCTGAACTTAAGAACCCTGACACTGACCAATTATACAAATACAAGGGTATCATCTTTAATATTTGAAATCTGTGAATACTTGGGATAAGTAAGTTTGTGAAATTCAAACTGAAAAGCTTGACTGATTAATCAAAGTACACTTGGTGTATTTGTTCACACTAATGTACAGAAGCTGATGAATAAAAGGAAAGGAAACTGAAAAAAGACAAAGTTTTGAGGAGACATTTTGAGCAGAGTTTGAAGATGCATTTTCTAATCAAATTTTACAGATTAGCTGATATAGTTCATCCATAACACTTAGAAATAGACTCTGATTTTACTGACCAGGCACTGATTAGTTGGAACCTCTTGCTCATAACTATTAGAGTTTGTCTGATACCTGTGTGGGCCCAGTTATTGGCAGTCTTGTCAGGGGGACTGTAGATGAATTTGCGGAGGCTTGTCACGGTGTGCGAGCCCACCAGTGTGTACCGGCCAAACGCCCTGCAGTCGACTACACGGATATTCAGCGGCGGATGAAGCAGCTCATTCTCTGGCAAGTCCTGTGAGAAAAGGGTCATATGAGATTCTGTACCTCTATCATTAATTGCTCTACAATGAACAGTAGGCATAGGAGAAGTTAAGAACACTAAAGCTACAACGACACTAGAGTGCCTGTTTCGATAAATCTGTTTTAATCCAGAAAAAGCTGAGAAAATAGTGAAGTCTCCTTATGTCTTTGCTTTTGAAAATCAAAAACACATCGGTATCTTGACCATCACTCACCACTTCAAACCACTTGACCAGAGTGCTGAAATTTGGGTTCTTCTTGTAGTTTTGGATGAGTGCAGACTGAACCCCTTTGCCCGCACATTCTATATCCACACGAGGACGGTCCACTTGGGCCAGGTTCACTCTTTTCAAGTCTCTTAGACCCCAGAAGAGAACCTTGATCGGAGACGTAAATGCGTCGCGTCACCATAGCGACTCAAAATAAAACCTTCCCATGCACTACTGACATTTGTCTCTCACTTTCTCCCAGCCCTCATATTCCCCACATTTGAAAGTTCCTCTCTCTAACCTCCCTTCTGCGTCCTGCGCTCTTTTCTCTGTGATGTACGGTATAATGTATGTATGCTTCTCACCTCTATCCGGTATCTGCTGAGGACAGGACGAATGCCCAGTGGCACGGGCAGGATTGGCCCACGTTCGCAGTCTGTTGGGCCGTCTATGGGAGGGAGCTCTGCCTTACCCGCAGGCCCAATCTGAGAATCAGCAGGTTGCATATTCAGTGTCATCAGTCAACTACCAAGAACCTGAGCTTCATTGCTGACTCGCTGCATTAAGAGAATGATAACTACTGATCTACTGGATCACAATAACTCCGAAAGTCAAGTTTTTTACAATCTGTTCCTACAGTTCCAGAGTTATGCTAGTTTTCCACTAATCAGACACCAGAGTGCTTGACTCATAAGTGAGCTTCCAGAACCTCATGATTTCCAGATATGGAATTAAAAATCTCGGCTTAAAGGATACAAAACAAAAAAAGCATAGCTATGAACGTGATCATACAGTTTTTACGACTTTGTCATAAACATTTGCTCCCCAACTTTAGCATAAGACCCAGAAGACAGAAGGAGAGAAAAATGGTAATGATGGAGAGCAGAGTGAAGAGAGGGAAAGATACAAGAGTGATATGATGGAGTGAAGGAAGAGCACCTTGATCTGAGGGACAGCAAAGTCATGAACAGCAATAAGAGCCCTCCGCACCTCCTCACCATCGTACGGAATCTGCCGAGGGGTAGAGATCCGGGACGGGAGGGGTGAGAAAATAATGGTATCACAGGGTGGAGGATGGAGGAAAAACAGGGAAAGAGGGACAGAGAGAGAAAGACAGAGAATTCTATCCAAGCTATCAGACTCTGAGCATGAATCGTGTATTGACGAGTTAGGGTTCTGGTTAAATTTGCCCAGTACAAACGGCAAGTTTTTGGCTAAATCTGTGTTTTTTTTAGCCACGTGCCCAGTGTTTATCCGAGGTTATTTGTGTACCGTTAGCAGGCATGTAGTGTTCTGAGTATGTTCAGTGTTAGTTGTGTTTTGACAGATCACACTGCATTGTGTTAGACTGAGCCGATGCTTCTTGAGTATGTCACGTGTGTCTGTACGGTCTTTGCAAGTACATTCACTGCTGTGTGTAGAAGTGTTTGAGGGTAAGCCCACATGGTGGTGGTGGTGGTGTGTGTGAGTGTGTTTCTGTGAGGACAGTTGTACCTGCAGCAACTCAAATGCAGCCAACAGTTCTCCTGCTGTGCAGTTTCCCCTATAGATCTGATAATACTCCAGCTGGGGTGGAAACCGTGGAGGGCTGTAATGCTCGCCAGTCATCTTAGTCAGAGGCTTTGCGAATGTCCGGCCGATGAACTCAGCCTTGCCCTAAACACCACAGCCCAGAATCGGGTTCAGTCTCATTTATAGCCACACGGGGGCAGTACCTGCACACATCTATGACTGGGGACACCATTCACAACTAGTATGCAAGTAATATATTAACAATAAAGCACACAGAGTCATATCCAGACTTTTAGAGCAAGCATATCTCTTTCTCTTCTCACTGAAATACAAAGAGTAGATAAATAACTGTAATGCTAGAAGTTAACATTAACGTATAAAAGAATATCAAAATATTCCTTTGGATTTTCAAATGAAGTAAATGCGTAAGTATAATGTAGTATACATTGTAGGTACACACTATTACATCATAACTGAGACTGTAGAGTTTGTGTAGATAGAAATGCACAAAAATTCTGATCCCAACCCTATCCATAACCTTAACACCAGACCTAAAATATTTATTTACAAAAGTTTTACAGCCTCAAGTAGTGCGCATTAGTTTGTACTGACAAAGTGATTACATCATACTTACTGACATAATTTGTAAATTTAAAGGAATTATGTCTTTCTTAAGAAGATGCCTTTCTTAAGAAAAAGTTCACAGATACTACATTATACAGTCTTTCCACGCGGTCTCTAAAGTAGACACTCAGACACATGCTGATTTGGTAAAAAAAGTACCATAAAAGCTAGAAAGTAGAAACCATGACTACACAACAGTGAAAATCACAACAGCTGAAAATATCAATGACTTTTAACTATTAGGACAACACTCTCAAGGACAGAGTTCTGTCCACCACACCACACACAAATGTGACATGCAAGAGGTGAAAAGGTCGTACAAGAGGTGAACTTGGGCTAAAAACAGGGTGCTTTATTAGTTTACAAATTACATTTGTCATCCTAGCATCCAAAACCAATTTTAAAAAAAAGGTTCAAAATGACAGTGTTTTGTTGTTTAATACACTTATTCCACCTCGGGCATGTCACATTTTCTGTGTAATTAAGAAAAAGAAAAATGTTATGAACACTATTCCTTTCACACTCTACTTAGCCGAAGCGTCATCGGACAAACATGGCAGGAACAGACAGTTTAGGCATGAACAAACACACAAATAGTCAGTGCAGTGTCACAACATCTTGCAATCTCATATTCAACACTTAGACAGAACCACAACTACTAACAGCTTATAAGAGATACTATGTATAGCTGTAAATATGACAGAAATAATACAGAGCTATGGCATACCTAAGTGAAGCCTAATTCAAACTAATAATCTATCTTTGATTTAGTTTCATGTCTAGTGGTACGTGTATTCTCTATAGATGGAGCTCTTACCACAGTGTCCTGGTCATAGATTTCGACCACAATGATGGGGGGGTCATCACGGAGTTCACTGGCCTCACCATAAAGTTCTACATTATCAAACACCAGCAGCTGGTCCCACGTAGGACACAGGGTCTCACTAAGAACCTAAACACACACACACACACACACACACACACACACACACAACACGCATCTAATTAGATAAAGAAACATGAAAGAACTGGCAGACCTGTCTTGTATGTTGGTATTACTTTACAGTATACATAAAGGTGTATTCTTTCCATGTGAAACAGAGAAATAGCGATACAGACACAGACAAACACACACACACACACACACACCCACACACACTGACCTCTGTGACCTGACTGTGTGTGGAGAAGAAGACCCGGGCAAAGGGGTCAGACAGGCCAGTGTTGTCAGCAGCAAACAGACTGCGAGCCTGATACAAATGAGCCCTCAGCTGGAACACCTGCTTCACTGAAATAAAGAAAGAGAGACAGGTCAGAACACACACGCGCACACACACACGCACGCATGCACGCGCACACACGCACACACACGCACACACTAACGTGCTGGTTTCTGGGGACTCTTCATGGGCTTCCGTTACAATAAAGGTAACAACCTAACCCTAAAAACACTTTCACCCTTTTACTTTTACCAATCACAACGTTATCTTTTATTAAAAAAAAAAACACCTGTGCATTGCTTTTTGCTTATGGGGACTATGATTTTGAACACAGTTTGACAAGGCCTCCCCAGTAGAATAGCGTACTTTCAGTCAAACATCCTCCTAATTTAGTGAAAACATTTACACACACACACACACGCACGCACACACACATACACACACACACACACACACACACACACACACACACACACACACACATACTGGGACTTTTGACTTCCATTTTACTGTAAGATGTTCACTGGAAAAATGGGCCCTGGCATGTTTGCGGTGGAAGCGCATTTTGAGAAAGGGCACTCTAATTGGAGTGAGCAGGTGTGTTAGCGCACACTTACTGTTATAGATCAGGCTGATGGGAGGGACTGACTGTAGACCAGAGCTTTTAGCAGCTTTATTCTCCTCAAAGCCACTGGGCAGGCCACTCAGAAAGTCTTTCCTCTGTTTATTCAGTCCCAGCCACAGATACAGCTCTAGTTTGGCCTGCACTGTCCACCCAGCTGGGCCGAAGCCTTTCTTGCCTGGGAGCTACACATGACCACACACATCACAGAGGCAAACCAGGAAGGTTAGACTTCATCAGAGCTTCTGATCTGCAGAGGAAACCTGCATACTATCTTATCTTATGTAAAAGTGGACCCTGAAAAAAAAACAATAATTTAGAAAGCTGAGACTATAGAAATACATATTTGCTTCGATGCCTCAGAATGTACCCAAGGTGCAAGAAAATGGAACAACGGTTTCGGTGTTAAGGTTTTCTTCGGGACTCACAAGAAGCTTGCGCTTTGCAACCAAAATATTGGGAAGGAGAGAGAGACAGACAGACAGACAGAAAGACAGAGAGAGAGAGAGAGAGAGGCAGAAACAGAGAGACTAACCCTTAGAAAGACAGCTTTAACTTTGCCACAGTCTTTGCCCATTTCCTCGTCGACGATGGAGTAGAGGATGTCTTTGGAAGGGATGCGTGCATATGCCACTCGTTTACCATTAGTCATCATCCAAACAAACACATCAGGGATACTGTGCTGGGGCTGAACACAAACACAAACATGGTCTTAGTCAGTTTTACTCAAATCCATTTGTGTGTCTGAGATTCATAAACTGTATCTCTACCAAAGGCATGCACTCTCTCATTGTTAATGATTCAACATGATTCAGTCCACTTTTTTTTGTGTGTGATTAACTTTTTATCAGAGGTTTTGGAAGACTAACAAACAAAAACAAGAACACAGAAACATTGACTGTCTTATCACCATAAAAAACGTATAAGAGCGCCAAGGAAAAACATTTGCATACCACATGACAACCAAGAAAAGAAGGGAAACAAGACTGCACAGTTGTAAAGACGCACGTCATTGATCTCTATGGAGGTCGCCAATATCTACCACTGTTTTTGCCCAGACAGCCACTGTTTCGGCCTTCGCCCTGTAAAGCCTGGCGGTTGAATACTCTAAATTAGCCATGTATTGTGCATTCATCAGCCATAATCTTAATACATTAATCTCCTGCTTAACCTAATGTTCTAAGATTCTAAGATTTTCTTTGCTGCCCTGAGGCCACAGAAGAGGATTCTTTTATTTATCAGTGTAGTATTCGGTGCGGTGTCATCATTCAACAAACATAAACAGGGGTCTGGGATCATAGTAGTCCCGAGTAGTTTCCCCATAACATTACATACATGAGCCCATAAAGCATTCACCTTAGCACATCCCCAAAACAGGCGAAGTACTGCTCCCACAGAACAATTTGGACACAAAGGACTTGAAATTAGGACTTGAAATTAGTCCCATTCTGTGAAGTCTGTAAGGTGTGGCATAAGATCTATGGATTATCTTGAAGTTGATGAACTGGTGGTTCAAATTTCGAGATGTGTTATTTGTATTTGACCAAATTCTGTGCCAGTCTAGGTGAGGGACAGCTTTACTTAACTCCCTGTCTCAAATACTTTCAACTGGTAATGTTTTACACCGTGCACTTATGAGAGAGTTGCATATTTTTGCAACCAATCCCCAGGAGCGCTGGCTGCTGTTCATTCAATCTGACATTGGGTGGGTCCGTAACTGTGCACCACACGGAACACCACATGACTTCATTAATGGTCGCAATCTTAAATAGAGAAAAAATGAGGAGCCTGGGAGGTCAAACATTTGCTGTTATTCCTGGAATGAATGAAGGCCACTGTCACCATATATATTCTCTAAATTATTATTATTAATGCCCTTAGATGCCCAGGGAATAAAGTTAAAGGGTTTACCTGCTCTTAAAATATGTGGATTGTTTCAGAGAGGCGATAGCTTATTATACTTAGGCATGTTCTCAAGAAGTTTCTCTATTTTATTCCAAACTAAAAGGGAGTATGATAGTATACTTCCTAGTGTAATACTTTGGTTCCGGCGTTTCAACTTAATTTACAAATGATCTTGTAAGTTATAAGGTGCCGCTAATGCAGCCTCTATGGTTCTCCAGGGTACCTTTGAATTCTCATCTGCCCGGAAAGGCCCGGTGATAAAATTTTAAATTCGGGAATGCCAGTCCTCCACTTAACTGAGGGCTCTGTAAAGTGGTTGATTTAATTCTTGCACGTTTACCATTCCACAGAAATTTGGAAATCACAGACTGGACTTGATTGACAAATTTCAGAGGGGGGGGGGGGGGGGGGGCAGCTGGGATCATAAAAAAAATCAAAGTTCAACCAAGGCAATATGTTCATCTTCATAATGGAAATCCTCCCTTGTAAAGAGACAGGTGGGATACTTCATCGCTGCATATCACCTTTGACATGATTGAATCCACTTTGAATAAGTTGGATTCAATTCAGTTTGATTTAGTGTGTATAGAGGACTTTTTGCAGTAGATATCACAGATCACAGGTTGGAAATGACTGATGTCATTTCCTGGGTTGCAGGTCATGACCATGGTGTTTTTAATTTTTGTTTCTATGTTCATGCTCTCTTTGTGCCTGTGTAAGGTGATTGTTAGGAGATGTTGTGCCTTATGAATCCTGGGCATTGGATTTCTCCTCACCTCGTCTGCCAGAAAACGGAGTCTTTGCAGGAAATTAAGCACCAGTTTGAGTTTGTCTCGAACTGTGTTTTTCTTCACTTGGGAGCGGATCGTCTTAGCTTGCTGGGCCATACTTTCCTACAGAAACGCACACACACACACACACACACATGCACACACACACACACACACATACACACACCCACACACACACACACACACACACACACACACACACACACACACACACACATGCACACAAATACACACATGCACACGCACACACGTAATTAGACATATGAGCTTTACTGCAGCACATACACAGAATACATACATATGCACTTGCATACAGTTTCACTAGAGAAATAGACAAATACACAAATATTATTTAGGTGTGTGTGTGTGTGTGTGTGTGTGTGTGTGTGTGTGTGTGCATCCGTAACTCACGGTACACACAGTGGCTCAGTCAGAGAGTAAGACAATACCATTTCTCTCATGCAGGATTTCAGGCGTTCCCGGTCCAGTCTGGTTCTTCCAGCCTGATTCTGATCTTTGTTGGCCAGAGTTACAAAGCGACTGGAAGAAAAAAGGACAGCAATGAGATTGAGAGAGAACAGGAGAGAAAATAAAGCAAGAGAGTGAAGATGAAAAATAGATTAAAAATCATGTACGGTTTCAGCAGTGAACTCCACAGCTGTCTAACTCTGTCAAAATAGTGACTGAGTTGTTTGTCTGAGAGATTCATTTCAGTAGGAACCACTTGAGAAGCTGGACATTTTAGCAAAGGCATAGTCGGGGATAATCATCTGTCAGCTCTAATTACAGAAAAGGTATGTGCACATTTAAAGCCAGCGCTCAGACTAATGGTGTGGATTTTGCTTTGGTGGTGTTCTGAAGTTTCACAATAAAAACGATGTAAACCCTTATTTTTCACAGTCTGGTAAGCTTTGAATGGTTTACAGGATCTGACCCTGTTTGACAGAGAGAGATTCAGAGGAAATAAATTACATCTCACTAGAGTGAGTCTTTAAGGGCTCAGAGTGTTCCAGGTTAAGCTGCATTATTAATATCAATTGGTCTGTTGCTATTTTTCTAACCTGCAGCCAGTGCTCAGCTCCTCCAGGACTCCCCTCAGCCTCCGTTCAGGAAATGCCTTTTCTGTCTTTATTATCTCCTGCACATCATTCAGACCTTCCTCCTGTTAACATGCACACATACACACACATACACACACATACACGCACACACACACACACACGCACACATACACACACACATGCACGCATGCACACACGCACACACACACACAACACAGAGTTTTGGGTTAAAGGTAGTATGGGGAATTTAACTCTGAGTGAGGCTGTGCAGTGAGACTGGATAAGGTGCTGTGCTTAGGGATATTTCTGTTGTTTTTGTTGCCTTTGCGTAGTGTTGTGTAGTACTGTATTTAAAGCTGCTGTTGTGATGTTTTGTTGTGCTGCAGTGAGAGATGTTGTTCTGTGTGGTACTGTATTGAACCTTGTTGTTGTTGTTGTTGTTGCTGTTGTTGTTGCATTTTGTTGTACTGTGCTACTGTGATACTGTATTGAGAGCTGCTGTTGTTGTGATGTTGTGTTGTGCTGTACTGGGAGCCACTGATGTTGTTATGTTGTGTTATGCTGTATAAAGTGCTGGTCTTTATGAGATGCTGTATTACACTGCATAGAGAGCTGTTGTTGTTATGATGCTGAGTTATGCTGTATAGGGAGCTGTTGTTGTTGTTGTGATGTTGTGTTATGCTGTATAGAGAGCTGCTGTTGTTGAGATGTTGTGTTATGCTGTATAGGGAGCTGTTGTTGTTGTTGTGATGTTGTGTTATGCTGTATAGGGAGCTGTTGTTGTTGTTGTGATGTTGTGTTATGTTGTATAGGGAGCTGTTGTTGTTGTTGTGATGTTGTGTGCTGTATTAATAGTGTCAGTGTATTTGTCTCTGTGCAGTCTGACCAGCTTGTCTGCGATCTTGTCCATGATGTTGGAGTTGTAGAGACGTCTCCTTTGGTCCTGCCACCAGCTCTTAATGTAGATGCATGGTTTCTTCTCAAAGTATGGCAGATGGAAATAATTCCTGAAAACACCAGCATGCAGCACGAGAATTAGCCTGGGCCAGAATGTTCTGCAGAACCAGTCCACCATGAGGAGGCGGTTTGAATCATTATGTGAAATTCTGATATATTGCAAAGTGCTGAGTCAAGAGTTGATGTCCTTTCAAATTGATTTCCAGTGTTTTACTTTTGGATGAAGTTTAGAAAAACTTAAGGTAGAACTGATGGAGTACAGAAAAACCCTTTCTTTAGAAATCAAAGATTCATGCAGCTGCAGTCACTCTGCAGAGATTTTTGGCTGCAGTAGATTTTGAAATAGACATGACCATGACCGCATTTCTTTTTGTCTGTCTAATGTTGGAACTGCTTCAAGAAACAGAATTAGACTTAGTATTCTGGAATGATAGCTACTGGCCAGCCATCAGAACATTGTATGTATTACAATAATGGTTATGGTATTTGGAACAAATGTACAACATATAGGTAAAATTTCAGCTTATTTAAATTATTTAAAAAAAAAAAAAAAACATTGAATTGTGGGAAAAGCGTGTAACACCTGACCTTTGACTGAAATTCTCTGACCCTCTTTACCTGTCAGTGACAACGGGCTTCATGGGAGGGGTGGATGACACAGACACAAGGTCACCATCATCATCCTCAGCTTCTTCATCACTGGAGTTATGGATCAGCTCGGACTCCTCCTCATCACTGTCCACTCCGCTATCTTTCTTCTTCTTACGTACCGATGAAGCTTTGCTCACCCCATCAGTCTGGTTTCCATAGTTACCTGTTGGACAGCGATAAAGCCCATGACACCATCGTTTGCTTTTGCATGGTGCATGACATCTGGTTGACTTCAGATTCAGCATTTCCTCTGTGGCTAATGATTGGGATTCAGAGAGTAAATCATGTATGTTAGTGTGTGAATTATTCATTTGAATGACAGCCACTGGTCTCGCTCACCAATTGTGACTTCAAAACTTATTGGCTTATCTCCAATCTTCCTGTCAATCATGGTGGCCTCGAGGAAGGACCCAAAGAGGAAGAACTCTTCCACCTTTCCTGTAGCACTCTGGGGAGAGAATAAAGAGGGAATGAAAAAAAAAAAAAAGAATGAATTAAACAGGACAGGAAATGGAGAGAGATTCATATGAATGAAGAGAAAGAGTCATAAATCATAAATATAGGTCATGTATAATCAAATATATAATCTCAGGTCCTCATAAACACCACATATTAGTATTGATCTTACTTTTGCAAAGCTTTGGCCTTGAGGATGGATCAATGTGGGAATGTGAATTTCAATAATGTTTTCATGGCCCTTTCATTGTCTTGCTCTTTGACTCAAAAGTCAGTTATAGTCTTTCATTTCAGTTTGCTCATGACTCATCAAAGTGATTGTAATATAGATTCTCCATCATTCCCACTGACATAAACAGGATTTTACCTTACTTTATGTGTGTGTGTGTGTGTGTGTGTGCGTGTGCGTGTGTGTGATGTGCATCCAGGACCACATCGTCAGTGTCTATACTTTCTTGAGTTTTTGTTTGTGTCTCTGACACAGTACAGATCAGTGGATGAGTTCTCAATCTAGGAAGCTTCCTCTCTCTGTGGAGACTCAAGATACCAGCTACAAATGTTGTATGTTACACTCCTGCGTTAAGGTTTTGAGAGACTATCAGCTTTGCCCTCTGGCAAAAATACGTCCAACTGATCAATAATTCAATAATTACAGCCCCCGAAAGCCCAACAAAAACCCACACCAAGAACGAGTTTACATATACACCAGGTCTCATGAGAACAGTATAATTTCCCAAAAGGATAATCTTATTTATAAACATGACATCAGAGGGTCAGGAAGAGTTGCTGTTTAAAAATTCATTGGCTAGAATCTACAAATTACCACATAGCTCATGACATTTCCAAATCACACGTGACCCAACTAATCATTTAGTTTAAACTTTTCATAAGATCAGGAAGATAAGTTTGTTTTTTAGCTGATAAGCTGAATTTGTGGCTAATGGAAATCCTGTGCTTAAATAATTAGTGTAAAATCATAAATTACGCTGCACTTTATCACATTTGAGTAAAGATAGCAGCTTCCTCCGTAACTCTAACAGAGTTCACCACATGAACTTAGGAAAACCTCTGTGAATCACAGGAGAAGTAAATTAGATTTCACCCATATTTATTCTTTGGAAATTTGTGCTTACAGGAATCTATGCCCTTCCCTTGACTGAACGCACTTAAGAGCCTCTGTTAAATCAATAAATGTAATTATTCACATCCTGTGCTCCTGCATACATTAGGACATTCAACCTGTTATAAGTCCATTTAACCGCATCAACTGGCAACAAAACAAGCTATCGCTACACATGATAGCCTTCATACTACCCTCTGGGAAATTCATCCCTAAACATCATCTTTAGCCTGTGGAGTTTCTCACCTCTGAGACGTTGGGCACTGGCTCCACCTGTACTTCAGTGGAGCTCATTATCTCTGCGGAGGTGGTGTCAAGGATCTCCACAGCGATGCTGAGGAGGAGGCGAGCCCTAAAAGACACACCCTCCCCCAGCCCTTCATTAAGGTCCTGATGTTCATCCATCAGGGTGTAGTTTCGGGTGGAACCATACATGTTCACCCAGGCAGGGCCCAGTGTGGGCAGGAAGCCTACAGAAACAAGGTATCACTCTCTTATCATATTCAGGTCCAAAAAAATAACTGAGTTTCAATATGAGCTCCAAGCTAGAAAAAGATAAATAAATCCAGAAAATTCAAAGCACATTCTAATAGAGGTCTACACTTGACCTCTCCAATGTTAACCACCTTAATCTGACAGTCAGGATGGACACATGCTCCCACTCTGTACCATCACTAAAAACTACAAAATGAAACCATGAAATTTGGAGAACTGCTGTATTATTGTCCATATAGAATTTCAGTTGAATTTGTGGGGAAATCAGTTATGAATCACGAAATTCTGGCCTTTTGAAAATGAGCAAGCCAAACCAGACTGCATATCTCTGTGTTAACAAATTTAAATACCACACAGTATGACATATAACAGAATTGTGCTCCCTTGGATTCTAGCACTGAGTTATTCTGGTATACCAGTCTACCACCTTTGTCTCCGTCATTGGCGATCTTCCGTAGGTCAATAAAATGCGTTCCTATGGCAACGTCGTTGACCTTATCCGAGTCTCGGATCTGAACTTTCATGCGTCTGCAGAGTGGCGGGAACATCTCCGTGAAAATGATCTGTTCGTTCCAGATGGGTTCATAGCTGCTTTTTTGGACAGACGTTTTACCCTGTAAACAAAAGAAGAGCAATAAAATTGTTTTAGTCATTGCAGGGAACTTGAATGAACTGAGATCAGGGACAGATTGTGTCAGTGAGGCAGCCATGCACACTCAACACACCAGTGTTTTATCAATTGTATGAGTGCTATACAAAATGATACTGAAAATATCTGTAAAAATGTCCTTAAAAAAGTTGTTCTACCTTCTGTCCAGCAAACACCACTTGTACATAAGGATCAACCAGGTCTCTGTTTTCCCCGATGAAAGCTTTCTTCACGTTTGCCATGATACTGGTGTTCATCTTGGGAAGCCCCTCAGCACGAAGAATCTTCACATAAAACCGAGCCCACTGCCTCTCTGACGGAACGCCCTCAGGCAAGAGCAGATTTCTGACAAGCGTTCAGAGGGAATGTTTTAGCAACTCACTGCATTGAACTCCACACTTTCTCAATCCAAAAGCTTGTGTTCCAGAAATGCATAATACTACAGGGGGTGTGCGAACATAAATTACGTTTTCTTTTCACAATTGAACATGTATAGGACTACACGTACGAATACAGGCCTCTTCTATAGAAATTGATCCACTTCTTCAATACCTGTGAGGTTTATGACTGACTTCTGTTGGCTTAACAGCTTTGTTACAAAGCAATCTCACTGAAAAAGTTGTCATGGATAAATACTCATCCTGCTTTGTCTTTCTCACCCTTCTATGTCATCTTCATCCGTCTCATTGGCTTTGTGTGGAGTTTTGATGTTGTCCCCTTTCCCCACCACTGCAATGTCACACTTTATGTAACCTTTACAGCCAGCTGTGATGTCATCAGAGTCAGATAGCATAGCCCATTTGTGATAGAACTGGTGTTCTGGGTAAGACAGCAGGCAATATGTATGTCACATTTATAAATCCAGTAGTCAGCAGACAAACGAAGCAGTTTCTGAACATTCGACCATTCTTTTACTCTCGTGCAATCACTGATAATTTCACCTGTTTGCATGTGGCAGATTTGAATTTTTATTCTTATTATTGTTATTATTATTAAGGGGGAAGTCAAAGGTTTTCAGTTTTTATTCAGGCTGAATGATAACGCAGGTCACCAATTTGCATGTAGTTACCCCAACTATTTAGATAAAACAGAAAACTCAAGTCCCCTAGCTGTCCTCTCTGAGCTCCCCCTACGTATGTACAGAGTGAATCACATTTGAATGTAAAATAACAAGATATTATTATGATAACAAAGCGAAAAAATGATTGCAAAAATAGGTGTTATATTTTCATTGCTATGGCAACTCACCAGGCTGTGAGTACACAGTGCCCACATCTATTTTAAAGGTTCCCACCAAAGTACCACTCCGCAAGAGGTTTTTGGAGTGGATTACCTAAGGAGTAAATTATCACAAATTAAGAGCCGAAGCCAAACAGCACAGAGCAACAGTAAAATTTTTGTGGCCCCCAATGCAGATAGAACATCTTTATTATTGAACAGAAATGTATTGTGCAGCCAGTCAAGATCACACTTCCAATTCCAATTGTGCCAGCTTGACTCTGTCAGAAAAGGGCACCTGTAGAGTTGCTGGGTAGATAAAATAATTTTTGATGTTAAAACCTATTCTGTAGTGTGAAAAGAGACAAGACATGGCGGCGTCTGCTAGCAGCCACTTTCCCAGAGTTAACATAGCAGTTGTATTTCTGAGAGACATACTTGTGAGTTAGGTGTGTGACAAATAGAAGTGAAAAATGTTGTTTTTTTATGTGCCAGTGGAGGTTGCCATACGACAGAGAGAAGGGTTAGAGCGAGCGTGAGTTTCACGAGAGAGAGAGAGTACTCACCGAGAGCTTCAGGATCTTATCGAACATGACATCCGGAGGCACATGAAAGTCAAAGACAAAGTACTGGGGTAGAAACAAAAAAAGGAGAGATTCTTTCAGAAACAATTAAGGTTGATGATAAAAATAAATATACAGCTGAATCAGTACGCCATAAAAGCACAATGTAGAAAAAAATGCGTATGAATAAAAGATCAAATCTCATCTGCTCTACGAGCGTAACGAGAGCTGCAGTAAAGTCTGAACATTAAGATTAAATTCATCTAATCACACTGCCTTCAAAGCTGATAGGGATGAAGTTGCCTTTGTTATTGGAGAAAATTGCATTTGCATGCATGTCCCCATTGTGCATGCATCAGAACGCTACAGATCCCTCATAAGGGAATGAGATGAAATGAGATGCAACCTGCTTTCAGAAACAGTTAAGAAAGTTTCAGTTCCTGGCCCTCTGATCTGCTAAAGACCCTTCAGCTCTGCCTACGCTCTGCTTCACCTCATTAATGAAAAACGTTGTAAAAGAGAAGAGAAAAGAACAGCTTGAGGGGAATGAAAATTTAAGAAAGAAAGAAAGAAAGAAAGAAAGAAAGAAAGAAAGAAAGAAAGAAAGAAAATTATGTTACAAAAAAATCCTTAAAAGGAGAATTATGTCTAAGACTCCATTTGACTCTCTCTGAAAAATTCATCAGATGAATTTTTTTTTTTATGTGATTTGACTGAATACCTGCCATATTCAGATTGAGCTAAACTACCTGTAACTATTCATGCTAATGAATCACATCTAAAGAGACACACTGAAAAATGTAGATACTCCTGCATTAGACTCAAAGTTAATTTGACACGTGGGGTGAGACAGGGGGTGATTTCTGACCTCATTGTAGTACGGGCAGTTTGTCGACTCCTTCATAGAGGTATATTTCTTCTCTTCTCCAACCTCCACACACACCACGGGGTCCATGTTTAGACCCACCAACTGCCGGGCTTCGATCACTGTCACACTGATCTGAGGAGAGAGGTTGGTATGAGCAGTTATAAAGAATCACAGTGGAACACGTCTTTCATACTGCCACAAAACATCAAAAAAGAGCCAGAACCACACACGGGTCAGCTCCTAAGCTGTGGTTAGGATGGCCTATGTCAATAAAATGTTTGGTTGTAATATTGCGCATGATGTTTTTACGTTTTTCTGTATCGGCTCCTAAATTAGTGTAAAAAAAAAAGAAAAGCAATGCTTGTCTAAAGCTCAGCAGCTCTGCTTTTCTGTTTTTTGTGTTGTGTGTCTGTGTTGCATTACAGAGACAGTGGGGATGGTGACTGATGGTGAGTTCTTACATATGTCATTAAGACACTGGTCAGAGAAATTCAAACAAATCCCCATCTGGAGTTTCTGTTTGCTAATGACCACTTTCTCTTTCCTCTCCCTCCATCCCTCCCCTGCAGTGGTCTCTGCGAGTGTGACTCACAGAACTGGGACTCTTCTAAAACTACAGTGTCTGTTCTAACAAAGTCAGAGTCCAGGAGGACCCATAAAAAAGAGCTTATCAATGCAAAAAAAATAATTCAGGAGAAGAGATCAAAATGCACTGATGTATGCGTGGGTGGGTGTGAGACAGAGAGAGAGAGAGAGAGAGAGAGAGATGGAAAGAGAGAGAGAGAAAGAGAGGGAGAGCAACAGAGATGTAGCATTGCATAGTTCAAGTCCAGGAGAACTGTTCCTGATGTGGAATAAATGCATGACTCCCAACATGATTGTTTTGTGAATGCTGACACTGTGTTCAAATCAAAGCAGAACTAGTACATTAAAAAACATTTCCTTCTCTTCATACCATACACAGAGCTAGTGTACAGACTTCAAAGACATCACTATGCGACTGTCTGTTATGGATTTATTTTCCCTAATGTGTTTGCTGTAGAAGTAAGTGCTAAAAAAACAGGAGACACCAAGAAAATTGTCCTCTCAGACCACTGCACCACAACTGCATACAGGTATAGATTCTAGAAGGATCTAGAAGGAATTCTGATGAGGTGATGCAACATTGTATCATCCTTAGGAAATTCTGTAATTTATGTTGTGTTGACAGTGGAAACAAAAAATGCTGTCTTACGCTCTTGGCCAGAATCTTCTATAAGAGTTTGATTAGGTTGCATGCTGTTGAATGTTTACATTATTTTCAGGCTGGTCAAGCCATTCTGTGCCTATTTGGATTCTATGGATGGGAATATTGCATTGCTGGAGGAGACCAGTCCCTTTAAGGACATAAATCCTTGACTATAAGATGAAGGGGATCACTCAGAATGGCTTTCTGTTATTGGTATTTTCCTTGCCCTTAAGAAAGGCCGTAAACTAAACCTAGACAACAGCTTCCTACATCATAACAGAAACACCAGAAAACCTCACCATGGGAACCAGGCACTTGGGCCTGCACCTGACTGCGGCGAAAAGGAATGATTCATCTAACCGCACGACTTTAGACCACTGACTGTGTTCTTAGCACAAAAAGCACAAAATCTGCTCTCACCCGGTTCAGAGTCACCTATAAATTTTGTTCTTACCAATCATGGTCAACATGTTCCAGGTGTATATTCTTTTAATTTGTCTTTTTTTCCACCAAGTTTACATCAACATCGGTGTCACCACTGTTCCTCCTACCAAATGTGCCTCAAGAATCACCCCTTTATAGAGGTCAGCTGGGCTAACCCAACATTTTGAATATTAACAATGAATATTATGTAGAAGTGAAATTTCAGTTCTGACTGACTGATCGCATGATCCTGCATTATTGTCATCACGATCGGGATTATTAATATTGTTTAAAATGACTATTATGAATCTACCTTCATCTCAACATGAACATGTCTTATTTTTCACTAAATTAAAAAAAAAAGGGAAATGAGATGTGGTTACAATGCTCTTCAAAAATGAAAGGTTGTTTGTTTTTCCCGCACCTGATAATCGACCGGCCTGCCCGCGCTAGGCTCCATCTTGATGTCAGGTTTCGATCTAACAGAGAGAGATGTAGAGCAGAGAATAAGAAACTTCCACACTCACATCCTCAGGCATAAACTGACAGCTGTTGGGGAAACATTTGTGTGAACCAGAGTGGACGGTCAGTGTGAGTTCTGACCTCTTGTTAGAGACGTTGGTGGTAACAGCTGTAACAGAAGCCAGAGAGATACAGTCTGGGTCCAAACCCCCTCGCAAACGCATGGCTTTGTGATCCAAGTCCTCCATGTCCAAAATGGCAGGATCATCTGGACAAACACACACACACACACACACACACACACACACACACACACAAAACACAACCAGAGTTTGTCCAAACAGAACTTTGTTCAGTAAGCCACTCCCCTCAGTCATTCTTAATGATGTTTTGTCTCTTACATCAGGTCATTTTTTTAATCACCTTCAATACAAGCAGAGGACTGGATTTTGGTGGCATACTTCAGTTAAAGGGATCCCCTAAAGGCATATACAGTTTTATGATACAACCTCTCTAATTGCTGCTGGTATGCAGGCCTGAGCATTAGCACTGTTCCCCTCTAAAAAACTGCTGACATGGTACACTTCCTCGAGGGCTAGAGCTACACTTGGGAAAATCTGAGTGAGCTCATTTCTATGTGTCTGGTATATTACTGTGTGTGTGTGTGCGCATGTGTTTGTGTGCTTTTCTCTGAAAATTGAACCTAAATTTGCCAAGCCACTCTGTGTGTGTGCTAACTGGAAACTCAAACTGAGCATTTGACCTCAGTGTCCTGTCACTGACACCTCACTTTCAATGTGTGTGTGTGTGTGTGTGTGTGTGTGTGTTCTTTATACCTCCTTTCTTGTGCTCATCTTTGGCGCTGCGGACTTTTCCCAACTTCATGGCAGAAAATACTCCTTTCCCTGCTCTGAAACAAAGCCAAACACACAGGTGATAGTTGAGTGAAAAAAAAACAAAAAAAAAAAACATGGTTAATTTGTGGATCGTTACTAAACCAATGTACATTACGCTTCCATCATCCCTCCCCCATAACAAACAGAACTGTACAATATTCCTGCATTAGTGTAATGCAGACTTTTATTCTGCCGTTACTCTAAGATATTCAGTGTTTTTCAAAACTGAACGGAGGCACTCATTACAAACATGTTTCATCATTTTCTCTGACCCTCCCCTCTCTGCTCCTCATTTTTCACAGCTAACTCAACATTGCTGCAGCTCTACAGAATTTGCAGAAAGCATGCATGATATCTGTACTGAATTTTTTATCTGTTTGTCTGCTAGTCATGCCACAGTTTTCTTGGTCTATCTATGTGCCATAAACGTTTAATAAACTCATTATATAAGAAGTCTTTCATATGATTTCATTTAGCTGATGTTCTGATCCAGACAAACTACATAATTTTTTGAAAATGTCAGAATTTGTACACCTTTAGGGCAAACTTGGGGTTAAGCGCCTTGCTCAAAGGTAGATCAGCAAAGAACCATTGTCTTCGGGGATCAAATCCATAACCTTCCTATTGAATTGGGTCATATCCACAAACTTCCACTTGAAGAGTGAAATATTTCCCTAATTGGTAGGCCACATCAGAATGTTCTCCCTACAATCAGATGTTCTAACTGATAAACCAGATGCCAATGTATCACAACGTCCTTCTCATCAGTCCCTCCACTTGAACAGGATGGAAAATTCCAGAGATATGTATCACAAAGACGGCACAGCCTTTTCACCCCTCGGACCCCACAATAGGCTCAGCAGTATCATATTTAACTGCACTGATATTAAACAGCTCAGATATCGCCACGACAACAAAGCCTTGATGATGTCATCGCTCGGCTTGACAAACAAATGAACTTAATAATTCAACAGGATGAGCGTGATCCACCAATTAGCTGCGTGTACGGGCCCTCCCCCCAAACAGACTGTATGACCGTAGAACGATTTGTTCTTATATCGTTTTACTCTTCACAGTCCTAAATGGAGACAAAATGTAAGCAGGTTTAAACATTGTCCTTAACCCTATGGAGAAGAGGAACTGAAAACTACCTTAAAAAAAAACAAATTCACTTCAACCACAAACGTTTGAAACAAAACATCAAAGTCTCTGGTGTTAAATTACTTTACTACAAAATTACTATTGTCCCTCACTGGTCAAGACTGACATGGCATGAACAATCCAAGTAAATTTAACACTTGTGAATTTGTTGTATAAATGTGCTGATGTCAATCCATTTCATTTTCCATTTCAAGCCAGCTGTAGTTATTGTAGTTCATGGTTTTACCCTGTTTGAAATAAAAAGTGGTTTAAACATCATCTGGAAACTCTTTTTGACATTTTGATCTGTTACATACATGGGCATTACATTTAGCACACCAGAGAACAAATCAAATCTTTTAAACATTCCTAGCATTGTGATAACAGGAGACGTTTTATATCTAAGCAATCACTGAACTGAGAAACACATAAAAACTGTCATTCAAATGTGATAATATAAGGACCTGTATTATTTTAAGAAGCTTATCTACTCACATCTACCAAACCTCAGGCTCAGACTGGCATTATTAAGTAAAACAGGGACAGAGAACTTAATCAGCGGGTACAATTCCTGCATAAAACACACATTTACAAGAGCCCTTGAAAATCAAAATAAGCACAGTTTCATTCAGCCCCAGGCTTCCACCTATATGCTGCTTAACCTTTACTATAAACAGTCTTCAAACAGAACTTACGCCCAGCAATATGAAATCCACAGCTCTGAGCAAACACGCAGATAAAAATACTCCCCACTTACTTTCTCAGTGATGGTATTACCAAGGGATATAAGAAATATCTCCATGCCCCCCAAAAAAAATTAACAATAATTAATAAGAATAAATAATATTAATTAATAATGATAAAAACAGCAAAAATGCGGAGGAACAGCACATACCATATATGCAGGATATGTACCCCACAGGATCTGACACAAGACAAATACACAAATACACGTAGAGAAAATCAGACAGGTATTCCTGAGCAGCAGGTGGGCTATGTGTTCATTTTCACCTTCTCATCATCCACACACACACACACAGACTCACAAACAAACACACAGAGAAAGAGAGAGAGGAGAGAGAGAGAGAGAGAGAGAGAGAGAGGGAGAGAGAGAGGGATACACACCAGCACAGTGGTACTTCCACAAAGAGCAAAGAGGTCACCAGTGACCAGAGAACCTGAGACGACAGACTGACAGGACTGGAATGAGACAGAAGTACATACTCTTGCATGCACACGTACACACATGTGCACACACACGCACACACACACACACACACAGAAAAAGAAAGAGAGAGAGAGAGTGATGGGGTTAAAGTGGATTACATGGAAAGATCTGAATGAGTAGAGGCTGGAGCATAATAGACCAACCAGAAAATACACATCATCCAGATCATTACTCATCCTAAAATGATTTCATGCGTTGCTGCCAGATCAGCTGCACGCACCATTTTAATTAAATCTGATGATTATTCATTTAGCTGTAGGTCTCATCCATAGAAAATTACATTTTATACAATTATGAGTCAAGAGGTCACAACTTTGGTCAATTAAACCAATTTGGGGTTAAGTACTTTGCTCAAGGACACAACAACAGTCTCCGTTTACTGGAATTTCCCTAAAAAAAAAAAAAACTCCAGTTACTGCGCAGTTTGCCTTACCACTGAACTCCTTCTGCCAAATGGAGAAAGACAATTTATGTTCATAACACCCTCCTCAAGTCTAAAGTGAACTAAGACTCTTTGCACTCTTTTATAGGAGTTAATTTTTCAAATATGCCTGAGGAAGTAATCATTGTATATTTCAGATAGCTGAAACTCAAACTCTTAATAACCACAATCAGAGAAGATTTAAGACTCCTCAGTTGCTTATTCAATACTCTTTCTTATATAAGAAGAAAACCTCTGAGACGAGGGCTAAGAATGAAGGAGCAAAGTATACCCCAAAAACGTCATAACTACTCTTTTTAAGCATTTATCAGACCCATATGCTGTATATGTAAGTTGACCATGAATCCTTATGCAGTAACCTATGGCTTTGAAAAATACATTATCACTGGGCACCATCATACGCACCTCACAGTCTAAGATGAGATGGTAATTAACCTGAGCTGGTGTAGTAATACTACACGGAAGAGCTGATTTTCGGAGCGCTGTGAAACCGGGGCAGTTTAATTTCATGCCCTGATCCACCCCAGCGACCATGGGCAAACAATCTGTTACCTCAAACAATACAATTTCCTTGACATCCCCCCCCCCCCCCCCCCCCAAAAAAAAAAAAAACACATAACCTAATAAACAATGGGGATGATAATATATCAGGAGAGACACAGAATGTTCCGTTTCAGTGCCAACTTAAAAATGCTGCTGTTACTCTAACAATCTTGCTCTTATGCTCAGTGGGTCACAGGTTTAGATTCTCTGTTCAGACGTGAATAACAGTAAAAAAAAACTTTCAAGGAATGTCATTTGTGAATGGGAAAACAGAAACATCTGAATGCCAGACAGACTCTTTTTTAAACCATGCACTAATAAGTTTTGCCTTAAAAACCACCCAGATTATAGATTAGAACATTCTGGTTCTTCAATAGCTATGGTGTTGTGTTTGGAATTGACTAACAGTGTGGTTTTAAATATCATCCTTGGGAAAGACTACCGTTTTAACTATTGTGGTTTTATCACTATTTTGGGGGTTTACCACCATTTTATGGCTCATTGTCTTACAACAAAAAAGACACACACCTTTTGCTGGCTTTCTCTTAACAGAACCAGAAACAGAAAAGTAACAACTAATGAGTGAGTACTCAGGAACCTGTCTGAAATTGCAACTAAGGATGTTGGTTCCCAGTGACATACATAATGTCACTACGATTGGTACTGGAGATAAATTTTTGACATATTTGATGCATGGCGTGTATTCGGTGTTTGTTCAGCTAAGTTGTTCTATTTACCAAGCAATGGACTCTTTAATAGACATTTGTTTCATCATAATAATATATGTTAATTAAGTATGTTCTTTATAAAATGCAATAATTACTCGTGATTAAACATAAGCTACTTTCTTTGCAGTTAAAGCAATGACTTTGTGTTAAAGATAGACAATGTTTGGGCAAGTTAGACATCATAAGATATTTCTCATCTATCAAGGAGTGATGTTGCACTTCAAGTTAATTTTGACTAATACACATCAGAATTGTTAATTAGTGGCATAAAAACTGTCACGTTTTTAACACTTGAATTAATTTTCATTTACAGCAACTGTTAAATTTAATATCATCTATGCAACATTTCTCCACTGCCAGTTGAAGTCTGATTGCGAGCATGTAATGGTAATATTGATATGCATGTAAGATGTTAAAAAATTAATTCAACTTCAGTAGTATTTTCAGAATTAATTAAAAACCAAAAAGTGTTCTGCCCTGGTTCTGCTCTTTTTTTCACCCACTCCATTATCTGTCACTGTGACACATCAAAGGCCTGTAAGCTGAGGATGAGAGTCGTGGGTGTGTGGGCCTTCGACAGGGTTCTCTGCCTCATTTTCAGAGTGGAATACACAAGCTTCAAATCCAAAAGGTCCAAAGGATGCATGAAAACATATTCTGAAGTTCATGTTTTTAGTGAACATAAACGGCGTCAAAAATTCCAAAGAACTGTGTGCGAAATGGCTTAATTGGGCTCTCCGGCGGTGTAAATAAACGACATTCTCTAAGGATCTATGGATGTATTTATCGTACGGTGCAGAGTAACGGAAGCTTTGACAAAACATAACTTCAGTTCTTCTGCTTCCCCCGGCGGGTGAAATTCTCATTATTCTCTTTCGTAACCTACTGGGTCTGTTAATGTACATGTCATAGTAGTTTCAGAAGTCCAATACTCTTGTATTCATACCCAGTGTTTTCTGCCTGACCTTGTTTCCCCTTTCCCTGTTTGACTGTATCTCTTGTTCCTGACTCAGTGCTGTCGACTGAAACTGTCTTTCATCCCCTGCTGACTCCTCCATCTGTTCCTCTGCTCCTGCACTAGGTTAGGAGTTACGAAACCACACCATCCCAAAAAGAAGATTGCAATTTCCACGACTGCATTTGTCGAGGAATTAAGGCACAATTCCAAATGACTGCGGCGAGCTAAGGGATACCCGCCAACCGCCTGCAGAATCCCAGTTCATAAATCACATCACGCAGAGAGTGTAGAGTCACCTCTAATGGAACTTCCTTAACAAAACAAAAGACATACAAGTTCAACCCTGAACATTACTGCAGGCTTTCAAAAACCTACAAATGTAAATGCAAGTGTACAAGTGTAAATGTTGAAAACAGAAGATTTAAAACCACAAAACTGAGGCCTTTCTCATCAGGTATGATAAATATGAAAACTGCAGTCTCTACAGACAGGATACTGACAGGCATTTAGTTCTGCTTCATTACCATGTTTTTACACAACGGGGAAAAAACCTCCCACTGCCAGTTCAACATCGCTCCTTCACCACAAATAGTCTACCGATTAATCTGACACGTCAAATTCACAGGCGTGTTCCCGTGTGCCGTTTAAATGAATCGCAGTGGGTTTATCTGAATAGTGGCATGGAATTAATTTTCTCTTATGAATCCTCTTCCTAAGGTTTGTTATGTTTTATTTTTTGTTCAGTAAGGGAAGAGTGAAGTTCGTACTGACTGGGAAATAATGAATGGATTTATTCGTGTGTTGTAAGGTCGTTAACAGAGTGACAATGGCAAAACATGTTTTAGATAATGGAATACTGTTTATGAACTAGGAAGACGATGCAGAAATCTGAAATCAGATGATAACCTGACTGAAGGAAAGAAATCAGTGGTCGCTCTGGTCAGCAAAGTGGTCAGCAGATTAAGAAACAACAGCCAATGACAATACGTTATCGTGTATTTTGAAGAGAACATTCTAGAAACTACAGAGCAAATTACCCAATAATGCATCACCTCGAAAGGTATGCTTTTGGATAATATCAAATCTCTATTTATCAATAAATGCTCACAAGTTTAACTGTAATCATGGGAGCACACTTATCCTGTTGTCAGTTACTGTATTAATACAGGAATTAATGAATTCCATTGCAAAATAACTCCGAAATGAGGATACTTCGCACAAGAAAATAAACACTAATAAATTTGCTGTTTAATAATGACCACAATGCACAGACAGATGGTGAGTGAAGATTTTTTGCTTGTTTTTTTTTTTTTACCATTAATTTCCTTAGGCTCATGGCATGCGACAACATCACAGTTAAACCAAATATGTCAGTTATTAACACGAGAACGTGCCGCTAAAGTGAGAGTTAAGGCACCACGTACAACTAATCAACTTAACCTGTTCTCACCAAACTGAGGATCAGCTTCTCATACATGAAAAGCACGTTAATCTTTTCTCAGTCAGAATATCCTTACTCTCAGTAATCAATACTCATTAATAATTATGTGGATCAATAACAGCATTCAAAGCCGTTGCAAGTCACGTCACATATTGATTAAGCCTTGTAGAATATACTGTGAGTGAATAATCAATAGACAGTAGAGAGAAATACTGTGGATACTGTGTTTAGATTAATGCTGACATGAGTATCTTTCTGAAGGTGTGTGTGTGTGTGTGTGTCTGTGTGTGTGTGTGTATGCAGGGTGTAGTGTCTTTACTGTGCATGGTAAAGACACTACACCCTACATACACACACACACACACACACACACACACACACACACAGTTGGGCTGAAATATTGTCTCGTTTTATGTACAAATAAAACAGGCTCTGTGAGAAGTGCTAATCATCGTGAGACTATTACCTCTCTCTAAGTGTTTGTCTCAATACAAAAATCTAGCTCGGAGATCTTACTGCTCACACGCTTGAATACATTCAGCTAAGCTGTGTTTAAGCCCCCACCCCCACCCCCCCCCCCCCCCCCCCCCCCCCCCCCCCCCCCCCGGCCCCCAAAATCATTTTCATTTGGCATGAGTTTTCAAAAAGGGAAGAGATAAAGAGGCTACAGACTGATTAACACTGTCTGATACAGTGTGTGGCAGACAGAAGCAGCTCATGTGGAGGTGGTTGGTGAGAAGAGAAGTAAAATATAGATGCAAAGACTTAAAAGCTTGGCAAAAAAATAATTGGAAGAAAAAGGTGAATAGGCCTCCTGAAATGAAAATGTGTGTGTGTGTGTGTGTGTGTGCGTGTGTGTGTGCGCGCGCCCGCGTGCATATTTGTGTGTAGGCGCGTATGTTTTCGAAAGCATTTTTCAAATGATTTCAGGCCAAAATGAAAAGGAAAACTGTAGACGCTTCAAGTTGCCAGAAGTGGCCTTAATCTGAAAAGGTCCTTGAGCTTTATCAGAGAACACATTTCATAACCAAAACTGAATACATGCATAACCGCTCTGTAACTGCATAAATAAACGGATGCAGAGGGAACAAGACGGGGGGTGGGGGGGTGTGGGGGGGGGGGCATAGCAAGCCCTCGCGGTCCAGCAGTTAGACTATTACAAATGTACAGAGAGACAGCATGAAACCAGGGGAGAATGGAGAACCTATATGATTGTTAAGCCTTTCTGCAGCCAGGACGTCAGTAAATGGGATGCATTTCACCGGCCAGATATACTTGACCAAACGCCTCCAGACCCCACAACAGGTACACGCTAGTGCGCATGAGGATCTGAAACATTCTGTTTGCATTCACAACCGAATATAAAAATCCTCACGTTTCTCATCGTGAGCACAGTGTACTGCTCCACACATCAGAGTGAGGTTAAAGACAGAGACCTGGGATTCTGCGTCGTGTTACTTAATGTAAATCCCTTAGTAGAAAGACAGTGGGGTTGATTAGCTTTGTAAAGTAATCTAAGAGAATGTGTTTGCTGTCTGACTGTAAACAACTGTTCCTGTATTTTCAGCTCAGAACAATCAAGTCTTCTATAATTCACGAATGATAGAAAATAATACCACAACAGTCCCTCTGCCCCAGATAAGAGGATAAAAGGGAGAACGAGACAGAGAGAGAGAGAGGTAGGCAAAGATATGGGAGAAGAATGTGTGTGTGTGTGTGCGTGTGTATGTGTGTGTGTGTGTGTCTGTGTCTCTGAGTGTGTGTGTTTGTGGAGGGCTGGGTTGCACTGAATAGTAACACTAAGCCAGTACCACAGTTAGCTAACTGGCGTACGAGTATGAAGCAGTGTGAAAAGCAGTGGCGGAAAAAAGACGATTTCACTCTGAATTCAAGCTCGTCTCTCACTGTCCAGTCTCCTCCTGTTACAGTGAGATGGCTTTTCTAAGCTCAACCAGTCAACACAATTACAGCTTTGTGTTTGCGTGAGTGTGTGAGTGTGTGTGTGTGTGTGTGTGTGTGTGTGTGTGTGTGAGTGTGCGTGTGTGTGTGTGTGTGTGTGTGTGAGTGTGCATGTGTGTGTGTGACAGAGAGACATATGAAAGCTGTGGTGAACAGGCAGCACAGAGAAAGAGCAGAGGAAAAGCCCTGCATTATAACGGTGCTTTACTGAACCTCACAGTGGGAGGTCGTCCATACAGACACAGAGAAAACAAGGTCCTGCTACGCACAGAAATAGAAACAGATTTGAAATTATGCTTTGGAAGAGCTGACACAAATTAGTACTGCGATAACTTGGCACCTGCAAGGCATCATGGGACTGAACTGTGGCTGTTGAATTGTTTGCTTTGTGGTTACCTTTATAAGGCTTACACAGAGGTCCACATGTCAGTAGGTAGGTGTCAGCTTCTCAAAAGGGAACATGAATTAATAAATAAACAAAAGCAGTAACAATTAACAAACACATTAAATATTAAACAGGCTCCAAGCGTCCATCTGTCTCATCAAAGGGAATGATGAAACAGAAAGGTATACTGCATTTATATGAATTTAAGAACAAACAGTAAATTCAAAGATGCAAATGGATTATTTCATCCCTTTCTCTCTCTTTCTCTCTCTCTCTCTCTCTCTCTCTCTCACACACACACACACACACACACACACGCATACACAAAAACACACTTCTCTCATATCTTTGCCCACCTCTCTCTCTCTCTCGCTCTCTCTCTCTCTGTCCCTGTGCATGAATGGTGAATGTGTGTGTGCATGCTGTGTTGTCTGTGAAAGAAAAAACATAAAACAAAAGAAAAAAAAAACAAAAAACTACGGCTTTAGTGTTCAATATTAAAGTATGCAGAGACAGGGCAGGCATTCAGCGACTCACTATAAATCATTGCGCCGAGAACAGAGACAGAAACAGGGGGCGCGGGAGGTGGGGTTGGGGGGAGGGGAGGTGGAGGGGGGGTCCAAGCATCAAAGAGAGAGTGAGCAATTACAAGAGCTGAGAAACCATATTTTCTCCTCCAAGGCTTCCCAACAACACACACACACACACACATACACATGCACACGCGCCGCACACACACACACACACACACACACACACACACACACACACACACACACACACACTCACACACATACAGTCACAAGCATGGGACCACACACAAACCCATCACACTCCCATATACACACAGACAATACCCAATGTGATACAGAAGTCTGGCTCTTTAGCTATTAGATCATTCTGCGCTCTCTATGTCTCTTGTTTTCCTAAACTGAAACGAGATTTATTATTACTCTGATGAACACAGCTAAGGGCTTATGGTCAATAATGATTCAATACTGTGTAGGAGGATTGATGAGCTAAAGACATTATTCACATGTCACATTGTGTTACCTTTGGCCAAAATTCACTAATAATAAATCTGTAAATTGTCCTTTTTCCCACCCTTGCAAGCACATTACATGCAGTCTGCATCAGCTGTGTTTTGTTTTTAATTAATGTAGTTCTGTACTTGACCATAAGGATGTTAATGCAGCTATTATTTTTTCCCACAAACACCTGTTGAACAATATCAGATCTCTCTGATCACTGAAGCTTATCATTACATTACCGCTAATTAAACACCAATAACTGTTCTGCTCTGTCTGATCATTTAGAATCACTAACAATGTGAACAGGTGTGTTTTAAGGACATGCTTGTAAGTATATCTCAATTCACCACCCTGTCAGGTATGCACTCACACACAACCAATGCACACACACACACACACACACACACACACACACACATGCACGCACACTTGCGCGCACAGACACACACACATACACAGAAAACACACAATGAAGCCTTATAGATTTGGCTTCTGTCATTTATATATAAGGCTTGAGACAGGTATTTGTTCATTCATGTTTTTAGCTTTCTGTAAAACAGATCTCAAAGAACTGTTTAACATGTGTTGAGCTTTCACACATGGAAAGTGTGGTCAAATAGAGAATGTTTTAAAAAACATTTTGGTTAGTGACGAGAGTATGCTCTTAGGCCTTTGGAAAGGTCAAGACTGTGATTAAGTCCACGTTCCTAAAAAGACTTATTTGAGAAGTAATATTTATCACAGGTAATACTGACATGAAAGAAATAATCCTCTGTGAAAGTGACGTGACTTGTAGTTATGGAACTGCAAAAGACGTGTACTATTAAGTTGCATTTGCCAGTGTTTAAATAGCTAGTTCTTCACTAATCATATTCAACAATAAGAAAAAAGTCTGAATCTGTTTACTGAAGTTTGAGTTACGGTTTGAACCCAGTGTCAATAAAATAATGTTAAAACAAACAAACAAACAAACAAAAACCCTGTACATGTCAACTGTCACACATAAAACAGAAATTAGCATCTGAGACCTCTGCTATACCTCAGGTGATTGTCGCCATTCGTCTGGAAGCCGAGAAAATGCTTTGTCTGTTTGTTCATTTTTCTGAGTTTGGTCTGCCATTGTTGATGTTGTTTTCCTAAGCCTGAGGAACAGCTCTGAGGCAGTGGTGGAGTTAGACTAGGAGATATTGTCACTTTGTACTCTAGCCATTACTGGACCATTTGGTCAGATACAGTGTGGTTCAGAAACTGCTCGCATGAGTACTAACCTCCTTGCCTGTGTTCTGTTCAAATGTACAAAATCCAAAAATAATCCTATAAACCCTCACTACACATGACTGTGGACGCTCTCTAATAAGACCGAGAGCATCACTGACTCTGATTTTAGACTTTACTCCTGTGCATCAGAAGAGGAAGACAGTGGTTTCATAAGGGTCAAGGAAGGATGGCCACCATGGGAAAACAGTAATCCTCCGTTTTTCCTGGTAAGAACACACTCTCCAATACACTTTCATCAATGATATGAAAAATAGAATAATGTCTGGTCTGCTTACCAGCTTGTCTTTGCAAGCGTTACTTTAATTTCTTCAACATTTATACTGGTTTATTCCAAAAGAAAAAAAAAATCTCTGCCATTGTTTGCATAGCAGAGAAACATGCACAACAAATTAACCACCTCACTATATGTTTTTGTTAGATGAATCATAGATGGGCCAACCTGATATTTCACAGTATATCTGTGTCAGATTAATGTTGAAATGACTGGATGCTCTCCCAGTTCCCTTTCATTTTTACATGGCGCTGTCCATGGTACTGAAGCATTCGATGGGCAGGGATATAAGATCTAGGGTCTAGAGCAGGGGTGGGCAAATCCAGTCCTGGAGAGCCGGTGTCCTGCCGGTTTTTGTGTCACCTCTTAGCTAACTGTTGATTTTCACTTTGAAAACAGGTGTGCATGCTCTTCAGCCAATCAGAGACTGTATTTAGTTGGTCGACAAGAAAAACAGCAGGACCATGGCCCTCCAGGACCGGATTTGCCCACCCCTGGTCTAGAGTAAGAAAGTGAACAAAACTTCCATTAGTGTATAGAGTTACGGTGAATTTCCAAACCGTTCTTGCTTCTCTACCATGCTTCACAGACAGTTCGATATCTCAGTTTTGCAAAAGCTCCTGACGACGGCGCCCATCACACAAGCTAAGTGTATTCATGAAGTGTTAAGAGCTGAAGCGTTTGACTAACCTGGTGATCCAGTGAATGAAGGCTGTGTCTGACAGATGCTGGGATGGCTGTATATTAACCAGACATTATGATATTTGGGCAGGGATTTGCCTGTTCAGTTTGATTTGTTGTCAGAGGGACTTGAACTACACCAGAGACATAAGACATAATCTTACTTGTTCATTTTGTTTTTGCTGCTCAACCCTCACTTGCACAAAAAAAAAACATTTGAAGAAAGGCAGAGAGATGCATTGACTGGAATGGTATCCACTCCCTGAACCATAGGGGATTAAGTAAAGATCCACATCTCCATGGTAACGGTCTCTCAAGACACCACTGAGGGACTGTTGGGGTCCCCAAATCTATCTCTCCATTCCTTGATCCACCGTTACCCATCAAGCTGTATGATATTTCTCATTTCAATAAACGTATATTGTTGTGTATACACATTGTATTTGTACTCGTTATGAAATATTGTTATTGCTTCTGATTCTGACATTTGCTTCTGAAGACAATTTACAATGTACCAAAAAAAAACATTTGCTCCTGCAGAAATCCCATTAAATTGTGCCTGCGTCTTATTCAGACAGATAGAGAAAGGTTACTGCTTACAACACTATTACTCACACCTTTAATAAGTACTTAAGAGAACATCCTATGATAAAAAATCGTTGATATCTTTTCAGTTCATCTCAAGAGAGCTATAGTATGGTTCTCTATGGCTTCCTGTGCTACTGGGATATTCAAATGTGAGATCATCCATTATGTCTATTTAAATGTGTAATACCCATTTGATTTGTCCATCACTCACCACAGGGAAAAGTGGAGAGCTCTCTCTCTCAAAGGAAAAGACAAACAGTTGTTGCAAGTTAGAACCAACTATATAAATGAAAAAACTAAATAAAATAGTCCCCCCCCCTCCTTCTCTCTCTGTATGTTTCTTTTCTCTGTACCTCAGGGTAAACTGATAGTATTTGTTTTTGACTGAACAGATACATAAGATACATAAATTTTACAAGGTTTCTCTGGGGCAGTATTGTTCAATTCATTCCTTACACACTTACCCTCTCCCTTTGCCTGTTTGTTAATGTAGTTTTATTTTATACATTAGCCCACCACTGGCCATTAATCCAAACTAATCAATTAATCATCCATAACCTGACAACGTGATTCAACTAATTTAACCACAATTTACAAGTGAATGATCAAGCCCTTGATTAAATACATCAGGTCTGGTGCAGAAATAATCTGGACCGTACAGATCGTTTTGCTCTGTGGGGCAAACTGAAACAAAACCCAGGGGAAATAATACTTCTCAGAGGTACTGCATAATCTCAGCTATGCTGTATTTTCTCAGACGTACTGTGTAGTCTCACATGTACATTGTACTCTTGGATTTGCTCTGTAGTTTCAGATGTATTATGTATTCTCAGAGTTTGTGTTTAACCTCAGAGATGATGTGTAGTCTCAGACATACAGTGCAGTCTCAGAGGCACTATGGAGCCCCAGTTTTACTGAATAATCTCAAAGGCACTGTGTAATCTCACAGGCATTCTCCAAGGCATTGTTTAATCTTTCAGAGGTACTGTTTAGTCATAGACGTACCATGTAGTCTTAGAGGTATTGTGTAATCTTAGAGGGACTGTGTAACTTCGGAGGAAGTGTGTAATCTTAGAAGTATTGTGCAGTCTGTTTGTAGAAGAGAGACTTGTCCATACAATATTCTCCATGGTCCTTTTCAGTAGGTTTGTAGAGTTTAACGATAGAAAGGAAAAATGTGCAGGAATGGATAAAACAAAAAAAAAAATAAAAACAAGCACAAGTCATCATCCACATACCAATAAACACCCTGTGTACACGCACACATAACACACGTGATACAGATACACACATCAGAAGGCTATGGCTCAATCCCTGTAGAATGCAGAGTGAAAATTCACAGCACGACGTGGTTCAGAAAGCTCTAGCATGTTTTCATAGCTGCTATGATTAATCAGTGAGTGTCCTGAGACAATCTTAGAGGAAATCAATATTACCACCCACAAATTACTCAGCAGAAAAGCCCAACCAGACAGTTAGTCATCTGTCTTATGTAACTCAGCAAACACCAACCTCACCCAAACAAAAACATCCGTACAAACTGAGCACCAAGGGATTCAAAAGTTCTGTTGTAAGATTTTCACGGAGATACGGTGCGCTTCCAAGAAAAAGTCGTCTAATAGTGTCATTCGTGAAGTTCACTGATGTCATTCACTTAGGTTGTATCAGCCTTTTAACACAAGGTTTGCAGCAGTTGCCTTCTTGGCTGTGAGGGCTTTCAAGAAGATATTCAAATGCTATACTGTGAACACCATTGCCTCACAGTTAGATCTCTTGCAATAAGTTCAGTAAGAAATAATGACTCTCAGAAAACTGTTCCCAATGGAAACCGTTAAAAAAAATATCTGAAGGTGGCCAAAATAGCAGCACATTGGTGTACCCTGACTCCTCTTACGATTTAAGATCCTGCAGCATGAGAATAAACATTCATTACATTACTGGCAGGTTATTCTCTTGTCTTAGTGTTCTGTTGTCTTAGTGTCTTCGTGTCCTGTTTTAGAATAAAACCTATCAGCAGGCTGTATCACCAGTATGTCATGTTTCCATGGATACTAATCCAAAGAGAATAAAGGAATAAACATTATTATCATCGTCAACATCATCATCATCATCATCATCATCATCATCAACTTGATTTTTAGCATTATTAACGGTGCCAACAAAAACTACTATCTGATGCTGATCGTGACACAAGATTATGGCAATGATGATGTTGGTGGAATTATGTTTCGAATATTAATGAGGTATATAAATCCCAGAATTAATTTACTCACTTCTTGAACGCAGGAATGCTCTGGCTGGATCGTCCTAGTGAGGTTCGAGATCCGTGACTATGTCTTGAGAGCAAGCTGTCCGTCTCAAACTGAAAATTTCCGTCATGTTCGTCTGGAATGTCAAGAAATTCTCCATCACCCCACACCCTCAAACTTCCATCCATGGTCTGATATTTAATCTCTATGGATACACTTGTCTGGAAAAAGATCGTAAAACAAATGATTAGCCATTAAAACATGAAGCGAAATAATTCAAAATTCAAAAGATGCTTTGATAACCGTAGTTTTCCAAAAATCTGCATTTACTATTACAAGATAAAAAATGCATCAGCTACTTCATAAATCCACACAATGTCACAATTTTGTTTTTGGCTTTTGGACTCAGTGAGGTTAATGTCAAATGATTCGTATAAAGATCAGCAGCTCTGACACAGAGATCACGGTAAGAACTATAGGGCCAAACTCCACACGCTGTAGGACTGGTGAGGAAGCTTTGGCAAACACCCACTTCTTTGGACATGAAGCGTAACATATCGATTGAAACACTGGGAGGTACGAAGACAGCTCCCTGTTTGCTTCAGTTCAGGAGACAAGGATGATAATAAGTGGAGAACATTGACCTGTCATTTCAAATTCTTTCAACTGTCAAGCTTATGGGGGCAAAGTTTTAAAACCCAATTGGTGTAGACACTTGTTCCAGTCAAACCAGTCTTAACAAACTGGACACACAGCTTTCCGAACATCAATTTATTTCTGTCTACAAACAGTTTAGGGGCTGATATACTTAGAACATGAACAAAAGACACCATTTTAGAACAAAGCAAAGTCTCATTCCTTAAGTATGTTAATGGGTCATTTAACTAAGTGTTTGACCATAAAATCGCTGTCGGCCGCAAACCTCTACATAGCTAAAACAGATTTAAACCATGAAACTTTATCAGTCAGGGGAGAGGACATGGGGTACTGAAAAAACTTCTTGTTACTCAGTTCTTTGGAGTTTTGAGAATGAGCAATTTATGGCACTTCTCAGGGTGCAAGAATGTATTTGATTTCTTTTAT
>NC_044498.1:9160064-9205064 GCF_902362185.1 Chanos chanos
AGTTCCTACCAAATATAAAAAAGTAACTTAATATATTCACGTGATTATCTCTGACTCAATGATAGATGGTGCTTTTTTGTTCGAGGGTGGTCGAGTTGCTGCAGTAGGTGCTGCTTGTGGTGAATACTCAAATCAACGGACTGACTGTGTCCACATTGTTATACACAATATCACAGCTATTGTGGCGACACAGATCACAGCATCAGTTGGTGATTGATGGTTTGACTGAAGTCAGATGAAACAGATCTATTTCTATAGTAATTAACCAACAGATGGCCAACACCTCCATTATTCAACAAATGTCTCATATTGCGTTTTTTATTAATGCATACACACAGAAACACACACAAACATGCACACACAAACGCACACGCACACACACACACAAATGCACACAACCCCTTTGGGCCAAGTTGTAACATTTTTCTCTGTACTGAAATTGTCAACAAGATTTCATAGTCTGTCTTAAAAACAAACATTAAACTTCTGCCAATTCGATAGAACAAAGTATGACAAATTATACAAGTGGTTGGCTGTAAAAACATTTGAGGTATTGACATATGTTACGGTAACTGTTGTAAAGACCTCAAATTTACAAAAAAAAAAAAAAAAAAAGAATTTTCCCTTTCAGTTCAGTATTCCCTGCAGTTTTCCTTTTGCGTTTAGCCTACACGGCCATCAAAGCCGTACCTCTTAAAACATCTCCAAAAAGCCCACGCGCTGTTCTGCTGTCAATCCAAACAAGACTAAGAGACTAAGAGAAGAAGACAGTGATAACGAGGCAACAGTCTTCACCACATGATGAAACTGTGAGGGTTTCACAGCTTATCACATAGTGGGATTTACTTGTCACTCAGCTCTGAGTCCTTGTTATAAGCCGGAGCTGTTTCCTCCTAGCTGACAACCAATGGCAGACAACCATCTCCAATCTCCTCTCAGACTAAAACGTACTGTTATGGTCTCCCAGGCATGACAGACAGAAAAAAGAAGGACTAGGATCAACTTAGACTGGCAGATGATAGAAATGAGAGTGAAAGGCTATTCCGTTAAGCCTCATGTGCACAGCAGAGGAGAGAGAATTCAATAACCCTGTTATATGAATTTAGAAAACACTTAAAAGCGTATTAGTAGGACATCATACACCACCCACACTGCACTCAGACCTACTAATATAACTTTTGTTCTTTTGAAGGTAAAGGAGGATTTAATGGATGGTGAAATATTGAGGATCTTTGTCTTTGCTGTAATTAAGGAACAACAGACTACACATTCATGTAGCAAACAATGACAAGCATGAATGCATCCTAAAAGCCTTGAAAAAAAAAGCCATTTTGGTACTTTTTTTTTTTTTTTTTGCATGAGAATAACCTCCACACATTGTACACTGTGCTGAGTGTGGCAATGCAGAATAAAAAAATGATTAAGACATTAAAAGATCACAACCCGCCCAAAAACTCCCTCTCCCTCTCCTTTATGGATGGACACAAACACATGTATTTTACGGTTTCCTGCAAATGCATCTTTTTTTTAAATACCAAAATGTCGTCTCATAAGGATGGCACAGACGTCTTTTAACAAGTTTTTTGATATGTCTTTATATGGTTAGCAGTTTCATTTTATTCAAACGGTCAACGTGCATCTACCGAAGATGCGCAGTTACTCCTAGACTATCAACAAACTATCTAATAAAATTCATTTGACAAAAGAGTCAAGATAAGTGCTAACATTAGGGTTTAGGGACAAGGTAAGAACAAACTGAAATTTACAAATAAATTTAAAGTTATGATTAAAACTAGGGTATGGGTTTATAATTAGGCATAGACTATAAGTATGTTGAAAGTTTGGGGTAGGTTTGGGGCTAGGGGTAGGTTTGGGGTTACAATGTAGTTATGGTGATATTACTAAATAAACGGTTAAAAATGACTTAAACATTTACAGACAAACTACAAATAAAACATCTCTAGAATAAAACAAGGCCATTTCATGAGAATCACTTGTTTGTGGTTTTAAAGCTTTAAAGCAATGCTAGAGCTCTGTTGAGTTTTTACTAACCTGTTGGTGAAGACTTTGCTGTAGTTGAACACCTGGATCTCCAACATCTCATTTCCATCCACCTTGCTGGCAACTGGCCATCGAAAAGCCTGGAAAAGACACATTATAATTCGCACAAAATGGGCTTGTTTGTCCTGACTGGAGAAAAGTTGACAAGAAATCAGGGTGAACAGGTGAAAAACAGAAGGGGAAAAAAAATTAGCCAAGCCATATACACATTTACCAATTTACCAGTTTCATGATTAACTTAACAAAAAAAAAAAACAAAAAAAAAAAACAAAAAAAAAGGAACACTAAAGCCAGTAGCTAAAATTAATTAGAAATTCCATTATGCTTTAATTGGATACTCTAAAGATAAGATGCAGTGCAGTAAATTGGTTTTAATCACAGAGCAGAAAATTAAAAAAAAAAAAAAAAAAAAAGATAAAACAGAGGGATTCTGCGTTCCTTTGACGTCCTGGACTGTTGCTTTAATTAGATCAGGAATGGCGTAATTTTTGGGCTGACAAATTAAACTGACAATCGTTTCTTCCTACGTTAAATTAGGTCATTTGCCAATAATCAGTCAGATTAAGTTATACAACATCAGTGATGTGTTCCATCATTGAAAACAAACAGCATAATATTAAGCTCACAGAATAAACATTTGGCTTCTTATAAACCAATATAATCTTGAACACAAGTAAATGAATTAGTTTTGCCAATGAAAAAGTTAATGGCCCCTCAAATCAGACTGGACTCACGGAAAACGGGAGAGCAGAGAATGCCTAGAGGAAGTCTAACGCTACGTTAAATTCTTCTCGTTTTTTTTACATGACTACTTCAGATTTACATGTCTGTCAGCGGAAATTCCTCCTCACACCTACGGGCCACTGTTTTCAGTCATGTCATACGTATTTATTTTATTAACACATAAATTCATGCGAGACTGAAGCATAGCAAATGGAATATGTATCCAAACCAGGAGTTCAGGCTATCTTCGATCTTGTGAGATGAGATCTTCACCTCGACAAATTCATGTGAAGGATAGCAAGGGACTAATTTGAATCTGCAGTGAGAGGTTACTTTAGCATGTATAACTGCGGTGTTAGTTTAGGTTGGTATGTATATCTCCAGGGTGAGTTCAGGTTGGTAGGAATAACTGCAGTGTGAGTCAATCTATAGAATGAGCTCGGTGCTCAGGCATATTACTGCTCAGTGGGACTTCCCTACTAGCACTCAGATCCTCTCCACATCGGCACTGCAACACTCTGCAGTACTGGCATTACTGGCATAGCAGCCACACTGACAACACACTTGAACACACACCTCTCTCTGTCTCTCTGTCTTGCTCTTGCTCTCATTCTCTCTCTCTCTCTCTCTCTCTCTCACCCCTCTCTCTCACACACACACACACACGCACATACACAGAAATGTACCAGTGTACCACATGGCAATGTACCACACATATCAATCCATACACTTTAACGAAAATAACATTGTCTCATAAGAAAAAAAAAAGAAGGAGTGTGTGATTTCTCTGTGGGAAACAGAAAGAGAGAGAGCATGCTGCGTTGTTGTGCGGCCATGCAGGAGCCGTGCTGAAGAGCACGCTTCAGCCAGATCAGGAGGAATAAACGTTTTTCATTTGGGTAGGCGAGTCTGAACCGATCTATACATGAACAGAAATCCATTCTATTCCACCCTCTCACATAGTGAAATCAATGTCCTAATCTTTAAATGTCAAGTAGAGAAAGCACCACAATTAAGAGATTATAGAACGTTAACGACGTGTTCTAGACACAAATAATGAAAACACAAAATGAATTTAGTTATGCGCTACAATAAAGAGAGGGGGAGAGAAACTCTAAAAAAAGATTTTCTAGTTCTCGTTGAGTTGTAATGAGAGCCAGTTTAATGAGCAGCAGGAATCTATGAGCACAAGAGACTTCACCTGAAAGAACTCTGACTACACACTTGCACACACAACTCTCTGTGTCTTTCTCTCTCTGTCTCTCTCTCTCTCTCTCTCTATACACACACACACACACACACACACACACACACACGCTCAAACACAGGAGGAAAGGAAGAGGGATCTTTACTGATATTAGTAGCCTTAGGGTTGGTAGGGGAAATATTGCATCACAGTGTGATGTTAATGTAATAGAGAGAGATTTTGAACAGCACATGTTCACATTAAAGAAAGTGACATTCTGTGAGCTCCAGGCTGATTTCACTCCAGAGAGAGACCATTTAGCACACTCACCTTCTAAGTTCTCCCACTCTCTAGCCTTCTTTCTCTCTCTCTCTCTCTCTCTCTCTCTCTCTCTCTCTCTCTCTTGCTCAGAAACACACACACATACACACATATTGCAAAATTCAGACACACAAGTACAACTGAAGAGCAAGTAAACTCCATTATATGAAACACTGCAGGAAACAAACACACACGCACACACACACAGACACACACACACACACAGACACACACACACACAAACACAGACACACATAGTCACAAGCATACAAAATTAAATAGCGGGGGCAATCTAAAGCCTGGTATTGGCGATGAGCCCCCCCATAGAGTCCCATTACAGAGACATTAAAAACCATCCATCTGTCTGAGTGCTGTTCTCTTCACAATGTGTATCAATGGTATCAGTAGAGATTTACACTTCAACAACAGAGAGTGTGAAAAGAGAGAGAGAGAGTAAAAAGGCTAAGCTACCCAGTGTATTGGATTATGAACACACACAGTTCCTACAACACTGTTGAATTTAATCGGAGGGGTGTGGGCAGCGGAAGTACAGTGTGTGCGTGCGTGCGTGCGTGCGTGTGTGTGTGCTGGTAATGAGGAGACTGGATCAGAATTGCACACTCAGCTCCTCCTCCTGTCTGACTGAGCTGGGCTTTCCCAGGAGTCTCGACACTCCATCTCATAGTCCCACAGCTCTGACAAGACTTATTTAGGATGTGTTAATGAGGGGAGAGAGAGACAGAGAGAGACAGAGAGACAGAGAGACAGAGAGAGAGAAATGGTTGCATAAGTGGTACTTCTCCTACTAATTCTGTAACTGAGAGAAAGAGTGAGTTTTACACACAAACCCTCTTTTGGACAGCTTCTGACCCTAACAAAGCCCATACACACACACACACACAGGATCAATAAAGAGGGGACATCTAATATATCCCTGATGGCATGAAAAAAATATTCTTTTTTTTTTTTGCTTTTTCAATCTCTTCTGCAGAACATCGGAACATAAGTCACTCCATATCATATAAAGGTCATGTTATCTTTAATAAAAGAATATTGATCAAATCCAGTAAAACTGGAAATGACAGCACAGTTTTCTAACCCCAGGACATTATGTTATTAGGGGGGTTGAGTATTAAAGCCACAAAGCCACAAAGCCAATTTATTATTTTATTGACAGCATCTCTACTCAAATCTTCTGGAAATATGGCTTTTTTTGTTGTTGTTGTTCATTTTTAATGAAAAGTGGTATGCTGATGAAGCACCATGCTAATATGACTCTGAGAGCTTCAGGTCTGAATGTGCCTGTGCTTTAGCGCCACCATCAGACTAAAGACTGTCTACAAACTTTATAGCCATTAATGTCCGTCATGACGTTTTGACCATCAAAACCAAACCTCAATGGACGATCACACTCAGGCTTGTATCACTGTTTATCTGAACATCCCTCTTTTTGTTCAACATAACATGGACATCTTGCTTCTACAGATGCAAAATAACCATATTTTCATCTTTTTCTGCGCCTGCAACATGATATGGCATTTCCCATGGGTGTTTTTAGTTGTCATGGAGATGACCTCCTGGTTGACATTTTAATATTAGCCTTGCCAAGTTCAGATAACCAACTAGAATTCCTGTAAGCAAATGCAACTAGACAGCCATATATGTGTTTCATATATGTCACAGCATGCATTTTAAACACACACATACTCACACACACACACACTTTTTCAAGTTATAATACAGACACATTTATAAAATACATTACAATGGTAGAACGGCTTTCAAAAACCAGCTTTGTTTCACGCACGCAGAGAGATTTACATACAAACATTGTATAGGATAAGTTCAGTGGTTCTGTGTGATGGTATGTAAAGTAAAAGTTTTCTTTACTAGAGTCAGACAGTAAAAGAATCCAAGGCACTGTCTTTGAGAAGCCTTTATTTTATCGGGCTGTCCCTAACAGCAATGACAAAATCCGAGAACAATGTGGGGGAGAGTTGAGAGACTTCTGCATGGACCTTTAAGCACGATAACCTGATGTCGCTCCAGAGTGTAAACCACATGAGAGAAAACAATAACTGTGATTCTGTCTTGATGAGTTAAATGAGTAAATGGAAACGTACCACGTACTCTTAATGTTTCAAGCAAAAATGAGCTGCCACCCACTCGTAGTGGCATTTTTTTCTGAATGACACAGATTTGCTGTTTATCTTATCTTTACAAATGAAGAGGCAGCGAAGCACTTAATTATTCCTCCGCCACCACGCCCACCCCTCTCCTCTCACTCCCTATTGCCTCCTTCTCCCTCCTTCTCTCTCTCTCTCTCTCTCTCCCTACTCCCTCCCTCTAGCCTGCAGGGTAATTGCCTATATGAGCTAGTTAAGTGATGACAGGTAATGTCTAGGAACAGTCAGAGCAGTCTAAAAAGATTCATTAAAAATGAATACAATCCCCATGATACAAACTGACCCATAGCAAGAGTCAATAGAGAGACAAAAGGTTAACTTAGAAAGACACATAAATTCACACACACACACACACACACACACACTCTTACTACCAGTTCACCCATTCCATTGTCTGATAATTGGAAAATTATTGTTTTTGAGGGGTTTTTTTCTCTTGAACAATTTTATATAGTTTATTACCGCTTTGCTGAGTTATTGAAGTATCCACTGTAGTGTAAAGTCCCACTGATTGGAAATGATCAAAGCAGGTGAACTCTGCGTGGTGTGGTGGATGGTGAGCTCTCTGTACCATCTCTATAGCATAGTTTTTATGAGTCATTTGGCAGAAAAATCTGCACCATGTAGATAATGGGGTTTTTTTTCCTGAAAAGGAAAAAAGAAAAAAAAACACATCGTGGCATAAGCCAATGGAGAGAGACACTGCAGTGTAAGAGAAGAGAGGAACAGGGCAGGATGGAGACAGAAGGCAACATAGGCTAGAACAAGAAACAGTCAGATAAAAACAGAAAGGGAGGAGAAGAGAGAGAGAGGGAGGAAGAGAGAGAGAGAGAGAGAGGGGGAGTGACTGTTGGATATGATGGGAATATGGTGGGGGTGGGGGTAGAAACAGTGAGAGTGAGAAAAAGCAGCAGAAACATTATGAATGCAGTTTAATATTTCTAGTGTTTCTTATGGGTACCATATATTATGTGCATTAGAGTTTGTATGCAATTGTCTGTGTGTGTGTGTGTGTGTGTGTGTGTGTGTGTGTGTGTGTGTGAGAGAGAGAGAGAGAGAGAGAGAGAGAGAGAGAGAAAGAGAGATGCCAAACGAGGATTCTGAACCTATTAAATATTGGATTGGGATTAAGGTCCATAATATTTATATTATGGGGGTTTCCTGTCAGTCAAATCTTAGTATCTCCCTCTGAAGAACTAGACTAAAAGCACAAGCCCTCCTTGCTTTAACATGCATTAGGACTTAATAATTCAAGAGACAAGCATCTGCTCTCTCTCTCTCTCTCTCTCTGTCTCTCTCTCTCTCTCTCTCTCTCTCTCTCCCTCGTTCATTTTACCGTATTCTCTCGGCAATTCCCTCTGAGACACAAATATATATACATGTAATGCACACATACACACACACATACACACACACACACACACACACACACACACACACTCTCTCTCTCTAATGTATCTAATGTATGCTGCCCATAAGAAGTGTACGTGCTGTGCTCTGATTCTCATATCAAACTGCATGCCTAATAGGGCTGGTCTGAAGAATCTTCTCTCTCTCTCTCTCGCTCTCTCCCGCTCTCCCTCGCTCTCTCTCGCTCTCTCTCTCACTGCTGTTACCCCCTTTCTCTTTTACCCTACCCCCAACTACATTCCCATCACTTCCAACTGTCACTCCAATCTCCCATCTCTCTCTCTCTCTCCCTCTCTCTCTCTAAATCTCTCGCTCCATCTCACTCAGGTGATACAGGTGTCTCCTTCTCCTATTTTTGTCCTTATTTGTGGTAATCTCACTGTACTTTGTTTTTGTATGTCCTCTAGTACTTCTGTGACCATACTACTCTGCTCCTCTCCACCCTCCACTCTGACACATCAATGAATCAGTCTTCAGGACGGTTTCTTGATAAAAACTGTTGCAGGTACACAGAGCATTGACCTACTATTGATTACAACAGGGACAACACATCCACTCTAATCGCTGAAAAGCCAGCATGACTTTAATCTCATGTGGATGCTTTACTAGCTCAGCGGCAAGAAGGTGTATAAGATAAACCTAAAGCTAAATCAAGCTTATCAGAAAATCAGAGAGGATTATTTGTGATGTACATTATGTCTTCTGTTAACCTATTTTCCCATGTAGTCACGGAAATCTGACCAGATTTTGTGCAAACCGACACACTACAATCCTACTACAGTCTCTTAGAGGAGAAACCAGCCCAGCCAGATTCACTGTACAGGCTGAAACCCATTGTCATCAACAAACAACATCTCTCTCGCTCTCTCTCTCTCTCTCTCTCTCTCTCTCTTTTACTTTTCATCTATATATCTGAACCACAGGCATCTATACAACTCATTAAAGCCATCAAATCAACAGTCACACCTGATCTTCATTTCATTCTGGTCTCAGGTTATTGTTCACTACACATCACACAGGCACAGAAGGACCCTGGATATACTCTGCTAATGGTAGACATTAGTAATGTAATTATGAACAATCATAGTTACGTCAACCCAAAGAGCTTACAGAGTTTAACAACAAACAACATATGGAATATACTGTCTATTTTGAAAACGCTGAATAAGACTTTATTATGTAATGAAAAGAGTAGTATGACACAATACAATAACCATTTTGCCCACCTCATTTGCGTATAAATAGCTTGGACCGGCCTTGATTGGAGCATACGAAGGTAGAGAGAGAGAGACAGTTTTATGAGGGTTGTTATTGTGGGAGAAGTGGCTATGGTAATTACCCCAGGCTTGGCTGAGCCCTGAGGAGCACACACAGTAACTGGAATTATGCAGTGAATAAGAGAGGGAGTCTTAGGCGGGAACGACAGAGCAGGGACGACAGATTCCCCTCAGAGACGACAGCCTGTCTCACTGGTACGTGCACTCACTGAACAGTTTAATTGTTTCAATGTTTCTGCATTGAAAACTGAAGCTTTTCTTTGCCAAAGTAATAAAAAAGTCACAGAAAGATGTTACCGTAACAGATGTGGTGATGACCACACACAAGTCAATAGAAAATAAGTTATTCTGGAGGCCAATTTCATCTCTAGATTAGAGATCATCTCAGAGTAGGGCATTTCAAATGAGATGTTCCTGTTTTTTGCTGTTGTTTGAAATTAGCCATAGTTGGTCTTGTTTTTGACGTGTCAGTAGCCTATTTGAAAAGGAAACTTACTCACAAAAAGTACTGAGTCACACCTGAGACCCAGCAATTGTTTTGTCTTTGCTCAAGAAAGCTCCTTCGAGAACAAACCCCACTGTAAACTCTACTGATGTGTTGGTGACAAGATGACATTTCATAGGAAGTGCTCACTGATTGGCATGTCCTGTAACAGAAGTGCTGTCGAAAGACATGACGTGATTGGATATGTGTGATGTCACGTGACAAGTAACGTGTCAGAACCTGTATCGGTTTTGAGCCAATCAGGACAGCCGTCACGTGGAAAAAGAGCAAAGGCCCTTACAGAGTCTATCCCGTCTGTTTGGGGGGAGCATGGAGGGACACTGGCATTTTATAATAGTATATAGCTATGAACTTGGGGGGGGGGTGTTTGGTGTTGTTGTTTTGCTTGGATTTGTTTTGTTCTGTTTGGTATTCACATTCTGGAAAAGACCATTCTCATTCCTTTAAGAGTTGTGAGAAGATCAGAATCTCAACACTGCAGAACAATACAGGATTCCCTCTGGGTTCTCAACACTGGATTCCCACTGGTAAAATAAGACCGCATAAACAAAAGAGGAAAAGACAGATTGCAAGAGTGATGTAAGGCTGTGTTTTTCAATTCATTCCTCAGAATTCATTCCTTTCCACTCTCCTAGCACTTTTCTCTCACACTCCTGCAATAACCTGTTTGTCTTAATTGGTCCACAGAGTAATACTAACCTGTCCAAGTCTGAATCAGGTCTGTTCTGTTCAGATCCAAACTGAAAAATGTACAGCACAGGCTGACCCTGAGGTTTGGGGTGAAAAACACTGATATAATTTAATGTCCATTTATTCATTCAACTATTTATTATCCCACATAATTATATATGCTACTCAGCTATCGCACTCTACCCGATAAACGTCTGAACTCAAACACAAGGGCTGATTTACTGAACACACCAACATGGGCGATGTTTCACCAAGAAATGAATGTGCAGTAATGGGACGTGTGACACGAATACCATTTTACATGTCATCTCCTAAAGGTAATCATAAAAATAAAAAATAATGTGCATATGTATGTCATCCCCTATGATTAATTATAAAGAAAACCACGTCAGTAAAGGGGCTCTGCAAATGATGTCAGGGCTTGACATATATAAACTATATTTCATCACTGAAAGCTTGAAGTGTTCATGGAACATGAGTGCAAGCATGGTTCAGTGTTTGTAAGAATAACATTAATGTGAGTCAGTTACATGAGCTGGTTATGTACGTGCTGTGAATCTTGCCTGAGGCGGTTTTGTATCTGTTGCGTGATGTGTTTTGGCGGGTGACCTCGGACCGAGTGAACAGTCCTGAGCTGTGCTATTAGCCAGGATACTTATTTTATTAATGAACCACAGAGGAGGGGAGAGGAGGGGAGAGGAGAGGAGAGGAGAGGAGAGGAGAGGAGAGGAGAGGAGAGGAGAGGAGAGGAGAGGAGAGGAGAGGAGAGGAGAGTTGGTAGGCTAGCAGTGCCATGCAGCATTTGAGTATTTGAACATTTGTAAAATGTCCACTAATGTTTTTAGCTACAATTTTAGTGTTTTATCATTATTCACTCAGTGAGGTTTCAAATCACCTCTTAAGGAAACTGGACGTATGTGTCTTGCCTACAGGATGTCACAGTCCTCTACATTAGCACTTTTTAGTATTGCTCGTAATGTCAAATTTGATTTCAAACAGGTCTCTCTTTCCTTCACATGCTGACATACTGAACCGACAAATCTTTAGCTGTTTGCTTCTTTTCTTTTTCTGTTAGTTAATGAGTGTGTGTGTGTGTGTGTGTGTGTGTGTGTGTGTGTGTGTGTGTGTGTGTGTGTGTGTGTGCGCGTGTGTGTGTGTGTGTGTGTGTGTGTGTATGTCTATGTTTTACTTATCCCTCCTAATCTACTCAAGACAAATTTCCTCTGAAAGCAACACTTAGTCTCCTCTCTTAATCAAAAGGGGACTTCCCCATTGTTAGCAAAACATTTTAACAGCAACACAACAATAGCCTAAAAGGAGTCATAGTTCGTATTCTGGACAAAAAGGAAAATAACACTGTATAAAGCAAGACTGAATTTTACTCAGTTTAAATGCTCTAATGAGTCATGAGGCAAGCCACATGACAACTACTTCCAATGATTTTTTTTACATCATAATGTAAAGTACACCCACTGTTTTAGATTAGATGTTATTATAATCTCTATTACTAATGCAATATGAATGTGTGTATGTTAGACTACATATCTCTCTCCAGCACACACACACACACACACATTCACAGAGGATTACATGACCAATTCAGAGAAATGATATTTACTTGAAAATGAATAAAGAAACAGATGTCAAACAAAATAGAGTCTGATGATCTAGCTCCCCTCTCTAGGCCTTCGCTGCTGTGTGTCTTCACACACTAGCATTTTGCCTTCAGAGTAAATTAAGCTGGATCTGGGACATTTACCACACAATTTAAATAGGATTTGCTCAGAGCAAGAGCAGATTCTGGAGGGTTAACATGCCACGCTTGGCCAATAGAGACCTGAAGAAAAGGTGGATTTTAAAAGAGAGGAAAGCAGTAGCATACCAGAAAACATAGACTGAGTAATCTTTGCATGGTGCATTTGGAGATCAGCAGGAAGCAGCCATGTGAAATGTGAAGTGTGTTGGCATGGTCGTATCCTTGACTGCTCCCTTGCCCCAGTGGAGCAGAACAAAGTGAATATATAAACTTTCATTCTATAGCTTCAGAAGACAAATTCTGGGGGTGGCAGAACAGAAACGCGGGTAATCTTGCGCTGTGGGAGACACACTTGATAGTGAGGATTCCTCAGTGCCTGCATCTCTTTGACCTTTTTTGAGGAAGGAACTTGTGGCATGAGGGCCTGTATCATTTTCTGCATACTTAGTGACCACTCCAAGCGATGAAAAACACTGTTCCTTATTAGACTGCTCTGCGCTGCCAATGCACCTTAACCATCATTCTTTATTATGTATTCTCTGACTTGTCAGTATTCATTGTTTGTTTATTCTCCCTTATACACTGTATTATCACTCTTTATTTGTGTTTACTTATCTTATTCTGTATTTCTTATCTAATGCTTTTCTTCTGCACTGCCGACGCACCTTGACCTTTATTCTATTTTTTATGTATTCTCTCACTTTTCAATTTTTAATTCCTTTATTCTTTGATTCTTTGTTTATTTTCCCTTATACGCTGTATCATCTCTTTTTATTTGTTTTTATTTATCTTATTCTGAGTTTCGTATCTAATGTTTTACATGCTTTGTGTGAAGCACACTAAATGGCCTTGTGTACAAAATGCGCCACATAAATAAACTTGCTTTGCCTTGCATTGCCTCAGACTATGTTTTTTGCTGCCTCCCTCCACTCGTGGTAACACGACCAAACGCCCAAACGCTCAAATGCCCTGTGGCACAGTCGGTTGATCAGCTCTCCTCTCTGCGCCTCTACTGAATGCCTCATTAATAAGATCATTGTCCTGGATCAGAGTCAGTAGGGAGCAGGACTTCTCACATCCCATGAACTAACATGACAATCATAATTCCATTATACTGTAGATATCACACTCTCCGAGACAAGTTTCACAACACAGACACAACTGCTTTTCATAACCTTTGTGCCAGAAATAACATACTGTTCTTTTAAATCTGTTTTCTGATCATCTTTGTGTTGTTGTTCCATAGACACTTCAAGGTCTTATGAACCAAATCTATATATTTCCTTTGGTAATTTGAACTTAAAGATGTCTGTGCTAGCTGCCTTAGCCAGGTCTGCCACTCAGTGGCCCATAGATACTGTTGTTTTAACATAGATAGGCTACTTATGAGTGTGTTAAGCAGTTAGGGTCTTTAATATGATTTTAATTGATTAAAATAGGTGCATGGATATTTGACATATGAATGAAAATTGGGATAGTTAATCACGCTTAAATTGTCTTCATTTAATTAGCCTAATTAAAAATGACAAGACAGTTGAACCCAGGTTGAACACGATCTGTAATGGTTTAGCTGACATATGACATGTTTTATATTTGTTAGCGCTGCATCTGCTACAGTTACATCTTCAGTTAAATCTACAAACACAAAAAGAACAAAAACAAAACGAAACAAAAAAAAACAAAAAAGAAAAGCTGTCTGACTGCAACGAGATTCTAATCTAGAATAAACACAGACTTTTATCATTTTCATTGACGTATGACACATTACTGACAAACTGGCTCAGATAAATGTGCTGTTGAACAGAGAACAGAGAGAGAGAGAGAGAGACAGCGGGTGCAACCGACATGGTGTTTTCCAGTGCAAATGTGAACAATCTGTTTCATAATGTTGGTGAAATTTACTAACATAGTTACAAAATTACAGAGAACCCCCTAAAACTTTTACCATGTGTGAAATGCGGTTTAACCACGCTTTTATCTCAGCCGACGCTTGTTGACATTTTTATTTACGATCGTTGCTAAAAAAAAAAAAAAGATGCTAATAAAATCTTTAACTTTCTCCGGCGCCTTCTCACTCGGTTAAACGAGAACAGCAGTGAGCTGTGACTGGAAGACAGAGACTGACAATTAAACTCAACAATAAAACCCAATGGAATGAATCCAACCTTTCATCTGTTATTATTGCTTAAAGGTAAGACAACAATGGTGAAAAGATGAAAAAAAAAACTGCTGAACCTTTTCTTTCAGTGTCACAGTTCAGCAATCATTGTGACTTGAGAGTGATAATGAAGGTAATAAAAAAGAAGAAAAGGATCTAACCTGTTCAAATCTGGCCTCATCTTCACAACCCTCCAGCACCCTGCTGTAGAATGACAGACCTAGGGACAGATCAAAGGTCAAAAAGTCAATAGGGTCACAGTGTGAGAGAGAAAAAAAAGAATCGTGATAAAATTACATTACTCTTACATTGGTGTCAGAATTTCTATTAGCCCGCATCATACAGCGGTAATGAGCACCTATACGAATGGTTTTCTGTTATATGCTATCTTTGGCTTGTAAAAAACCTCCCCAAGACCGGACATCACACGGATAGCTGGTGTTGAAGGAGAGGAAAGGAGAGCTGTACAAAGTTAGTTGTTCAAATGATTAACATAAAGTATGAGCTAAGCTCTCCTTATATACTACACGGCAAATATGCAGCCCAGAGTTTGGAAAATTCCAACCATTAAACCACATACATAAACATGATTTCCCATGATTTTTAGAACTATGTATAAAAAAGATGTGGTGGCTATTCTAAATTTAACAAAGGAGAACAGAAGTACACTCAGCTAAAACATATCTGTGTCTATGAAATGTCACTCTTATCTGCAGATGGTATTGCTTTGTCCTTCAACACATGTCAACTGTCTCTACAAATGGTAATAAGAGTAAAATACATGTTAGCAGTGACAGCATAAAAATAAAATACTTTACCAAGCCATACCTTGCAAAGTTTACGAATGTCAGAGAGACTGCTTAGTTCAAACAAATCAGCGCATGTACACTCAAACACACACATCACCCATTAGTGTTATCTATGTAAATGGGGTATTAAGCTGTCTCCTGTTACATAAATATTTTTGTGGATACAGACAGTTCGATTGTAATTTTATGTGAGAGGAAACCATCCTGCACAAGCAAACAAGCATACCCACCAGACATCTTCTTATGAGAAGTTATAAAGGGGATTCAGATGATGATGTCCTGTCACAACCTACATTGTACCAGTGGACACTACACTACACTGCAGACTGTGAGGTACATTATACCACACACTGACAGAACTCCAAGACTCTTGATTGCACCAGAGGACTGACTGTCATACTCACCAGCACAGTCAGTATAACAGACAACAGGACATCAGGCACGCCACATTACTAAACTAGAAACGTACAAACTCTCACACAGACAATACCGTCAAATTTCATGAAGTTTGAATGCGGGTGCAAATAATACCACGGAAGATTTATACATTCTTCACCCGTACTCTAGCTCAGCTCTAAACTATTCCAAACTTTAATCCAATCCTTATGTCACTTAACTTCAACGTTAACCCACACGTTTACGTCCCGTACTCGTAAAGCCAAACCCTTACCTCATCAAACCTCGACTCAAACCCTAACATTTCTCTAACTACATTCCCTCCTCAAGCCTGGCCTCCCCTATTTCTGTCCCCTTTACCTGTGTTACCTGTGTGTCTGACCTTAAAAATCTCACACACTCAAGCCTGGCCTCCCCTATTTCTGTCCTATTACCTGTGTTACCTGTGTGTCTGACCTTAAAAATCTCACACACTCAAGCCTGGCCTCCCCTATTTCTGTCCTATTACCTGTGTTACCTGTGTGTCTGACCTTAAAAATCTCACACACTCAAGCCTGGCCTCCCCTATTTCTGTCCTATTACCTGTGTTACCTGTGTGTCTGACCTTAAAAATCTCACACACTCAAGCCTGGCCTCCCCTATTTCTGTCCTATTACCTGTGTTACCTGTGTGTCTGACCTTAAAAATCTCACACACTCAAGCCTGGCCTCCCCTATTTCTGTCCTATTACCTGTGTTACCTGTGTGTCTGACCTTAAAAATCTCACACACTCAAGCCTGGCCTCCCCTATTTCTGTCCTTTTATCTGTGTTACCTGTGTGTCTGACCTTAAAAATCTCACACACTCTATTTGCTCTCAGAGCTCTTCTAACTCAAAGTTAAATTAATATCACTCGTGCACACACATGCACACACACACATGCACGCACACGCACACACACACAAAAATACACACAGCTGCTGTACTCTTTGCTTTGTGTACCCAAGCTCCCTATGGGGGAGTATTAATAATAGCCATTGTTCAGTGCTTGTTTAAACTCCCTAGTTTGTGTGTATGCACGTGTGTGTGCCTATAGAATATTCACCAGAGCTCTGAAAACAAGTGGAATCCATACACTATCCCACCTACACCAACTCACACTTTCCACACACACGTGCACGCATACACGCTTGCACACATGGACACACACACACACACACAGGCACACATATATATGCAACCGCACATTAAAAAAGAAGATAAGGAAGAATCCTGCCAACACCATGCCATGGTTCCTTACAAATACACAATTCACTGTGAGTTTGTTCAGAGATTTATATCTAATTATTTTCACTGATTCTCAGGAACAGAGAATGATCATAAGAGAAGTTGTAATGGTATCAGTTTCCCCATCAGTAAAAGGAATTTTAATCTGGCCAGTCAATTAGGTCTTTGAGAACAGAATTACACACAATAATTTATGCACAACTTCAAGAGCATCAAACAAAAGCTCAGAGATTAAATATAAATATTTCCACACTGCTCTCGTTTTGGCAACCGCATAAATAGAGGGCAAGAGAGAGAAAGAGGTAAGGAGAGGAGAGAGAGAGAGAGAGAACACTCATAGCAAATGTTTTCAGGTGAGCATCAAAGCAATTTTCACAGAGATTCAGAACAGAGATAATATTTAAAACATTCATTTGTCACTTGAGAATGTTTTCTAACTTTAAAAGATAAAGTAAAAAGGAAGGAGAAGAAGGTGGGGTGAGAGAGAGAGAGAGAGAGAGAGAGAGAGAGAGAGAGAGAGAGAGAATGTGAAAAATGCAAGTAGAAGAGCGATAAACAGCATTTAAACCACACAGTCAGTGAAAATTAATCACAACCAAAGTGATGGTCCCATTTGGTTGGAGTGATAATATTGGGCTAATTTGTATTTCATTTTTATATTGCACTGTGATGGAACAGAGAGATCAAGCATTTAACTGACCTAGAGGCCATTTTCCTCCAATAACCATTAGAACCCACCTGACAGTAGCTGCAAACCATCACTGTGGATCATTTTAATTCATACTTAATCCAATATAAACCACTGAAAACTAGTTTTTAGTTTCTAAATGTGAGGCAGAGAAGTAAAATAAAGCAGGACTTAAAACTGTTTTATCACAATATGAACTGTGTTTTGTGGATTCCATGAAATATTTCGTGAGTTTATTACATTTTACTATTATTTATTTCTACATAGTTGTCTGAATTTTATGTGTTCCTCCCTCTCCTTATTGGGAAATAAGTAGTACTGACAGCAATTTAGTCAGGGAGAAAAAAAACAGAATCTCCGAACCAGAGGAGGTTGTTTTTCCCCCCCAGACTATTGGTACATCATACATCTCTCTCAATCAAGGTAGGTAGAGAATAGGCCAAGGTAAGGAAAGTACCACAGAACTCAATTCAATGCAATTCTACTAACACTGCGCTAATCAAAACTGCCTGTTTTGGATCCTCTTCACACCACTTGTGCAAAGCTATCTGACGTGTTAAAGGTGACTTCAGACCCGCTTTATGATCATTCTCCATCACACCTGACCTAACATATTACCTCACAATCTTTGACAATTGACTGGTCACATCACAAACCTTTCGATTTTGTACTTAAACCTCACGTAGGCAGAGAACCAGTTTCAGGCAAATGGATGTTAGGATAATTTGTAACATTGCAAATTCCTATTCTATACATTTAGTTCCATATCACGCAAAATCACATCCAAATTTCGGTGAACTGTAACAAAAGCTCCAGACGCGTTGATCGTGCGCGGTCTTTCATGCCACTCATCTAACCGAGCTCTCCGCGTCTTGCATCCTTTTGTCAGTCATGAATTAAACATGAGAATAGCATTCAAACCCGCAATTACCACTCCATAAAAAGCACAAAATGCATTTACATGATTAGCAAATTATACTCCTTAGATATATGTGTCACACAGTGTCGGACATTGCGGTATATAAATACATTATAACATTCAGAGTAACGTTGGACGTCGTAAGTGAGAAATTCACGTTTTTAAGCAAGGGTGATGAAATTGCTAAAGAAATTTGGTATTTTCCACCTATTTTGAGTGCAAAAGTAGCTCTCGTCGTTAGTCTGTAAGTGATGCGCGTCAGAAAGAGATTTTCACCAACTTTTCCTGCGACACAGACAAAGAGCCTGGTATCGCAACTATATTTTCTCGCAGGCAAATTCATAGCCTGTGCATCAGTGAGATCATCGTATCTGAAAGGCTATGAGTGCAATTATACCTGAACTGGTGAATTATATCATCAATTCAGATTCAGAGCAATAAACACTGAGTGTCAACTAATTACCTCTGAACGTGACTTTCGCTATTCTGTCCCCTTTCCCACGAAGCTCCGTGACCTTTTTTAGATGAACTACAAGAGCCATGTCAGTTGTGATCAAGTCCAGCACTTCAGGTTGATCGAAATATTAGATTACACAAATAAAAAACACACACATATATTTACAAAATCCTTGCATACAGAGTTTAGCGTTCAAGTCTCCAGGCACTTGTTCCTAACGCATTTCGTTCAGTTTATTCCTTCGGTGAAACAAAAAAGAAATCTTTATATTCGGTAAGCAACATCCGCTGTGTAATAGTAAAACGTGAATAATTAAAAAGCTTTCGTTTTCTCCCGTTACTGTCGGCAGCTTGCCCGCCGTGCTCTCTGTACACTGCGCTGAGAGAGAGTGTTCTACGCTGCACAAGGCAAATACGTCTTGCTTATTGTGGCCAGTAGGGGTCACTTGTGTTACTACAAGGAGATACTGCAGAATGTACAATCGCACATATCGGTACATTGTTTTGACTTTGTGCAGATAGTCAACAAGCTGATGCTTCATACACATTTATTTGAAGAAAAAAAGATCATTATTATTATTACTATTATTTTTAATAATATTAGTAGTCGGAGTAATAATAATAGTTGTAGTAGTAGTAGTAGTGGTGGCGGTGGTAGTTACGTCATTGTTTACCATAAATATGTGATTTGTAATTTACACTGTGGTCAACAGCAAATTGAACGATCGTATGTTGCCTGGCAACTCTTTATTAAAGTTTTAGAATTGCAGCAGGTAATTGTGACTGAAAGTGCGAAGGTGCTCGGCCCCAATCGCTTGTTGCTCGTGCTCTGGTGGTGAGCCCGGAGTGTCCAGCTATTATCAGGCATGGCTCTTAGCGAAAATGGGACGCAAAATAGTGCCGGCTACATACCAGCGTCCAGGATGCCTGGGTAAGAAATGTAGTAGTGTTAAAAACTATAACGGGTCATGTCTTGAAATAGAAGAGGAAGAACAAGAAGAAGAGGAGGAGGAGGAGGAAAAGGAAGAAGATTGTTGTTCTTGAAACCTCCAATCAAAATGCCTACTATTTACAATATGTATACAACAAAAATCATTAAAGAACAATACATCTGATGTCAAATTATTCATGAAACAGCTAACTGTTTGTACTACACTGTTTTGCATTATTTAAAGGTACAGCGGACATGTACCAACTATTAAGTTCCTGTACGGACAGACGTTTGGAAATGCCACTTTGAAGTATTTTCATGATTTCCGATGTGCTGCCATGGCATCCTCCACGAGCCCGCACAGTAAAGGCCGGATATTTCCAACCACCTTACCAAATGACCGAACACTCGAGACAGCCCAGAGCCCGGAGACCCGGCACCTCACCTCCTACACCACGCAGGTGAGCAAATTCGATGCAGAGTCGCCCTGAAAATATTTACAGTCTGATCATTTCTTACGTTAGTGGATGACGTTGATTTTCCTCATTAAATTAACAAGGAGTTCTCGTGAAGAAACAGTGTTATATTAGAAGGCTATCCATTAAAAACCAGCTCATTACCCACCCTGCTTTAAAGCCCAGTTGGCCTCTTATGAAGCTGGTATTCTTGGAGGTTTCATCATAACAGATGTCAAAATAACTCAGTGTTTCCTAATTGTGCTTTTATTATCAGATAGCTCAGATCAACTGAATCAAAATAAAGGTTTTTCTGACACTACCTCAGCAGGAACTCATTTGACATTTACTTCCAAAACAGTGCAACAATATTCAAAGACAGTCTGATTATATGTTTTACTGAGACTGCAGAACATATGTACCTAAAAGTAGCATACTCGAACAAGTCATGCAAACATGCCCTACATAAATATTGAAGATGAATATAGATAGTTATCAATCTTGCTTTTGGGTGAATTTTATATTGATAACATAATCCATTTGTTCTTGCCCCAAAGACAAACGCATGATATAAGTGTAGTATATGTGGGTGGGAGCCCAAGACATTGTCCAGGTCAAGCTAAGAGCACTGTTTGAGTTTCATATGAAATTCTAGACTTTGTCTAAAAGATGTTTTGGAGCTTCTGAGTAGTATCTGTGGTTTAAGTCCTGTCTCACAGAGCTGGAATTGTCCTACATCTGGGATCCATGAGTAGAACTAAGGATGTGGGACTTGAGGAGAACAGATTGCCTTGTTGTTCTCTTTCACTGTGTGCAGATGGTCACTGATGGTCAGGCACATCTGTAGTTGGGTGTCATTGTATAACTAGACTCCCTCCAAGTTTTAGAGCCTAGAAAGTTTCCTTTACGCTTTATGTGTGTACAAGCCAGGTGACTACTGCATTAGGCAAATAAGTGATTGTATAAGTAAGTGCAAATTTGAAAGGGAATGGGGATTAAACAACAAAAAACAAAAACGAATGGCCAAATTTAAATTTAAAATTTAAAGTTATATGTCTCCATTGTACCTGCTGTCACCAGTTAAGAGGGAAGTGCATGCTGCCTCAGATAATAACAATAAAATAAGATGAACTCAGTATTTACTCATTTGGCTTGCTCAGTGGCATCTAGTGTGTTTAGGAATCAAATTCAGAGCACCCCCATTTAGTGACATGTTTCTCGTAACGCTAACCACTACTCCTATCTGATTAAAAAAAAAAAAAAAGGAGGAAAAAACATAAAAAAAAACAAAACTGTTAAAATCACTGATCTCTCAAACTGCAGTGTGTGTGTGTGTGTCTGTGTGTGTGTGTGTGTGTCTGTGTCTGTGTGTGCTTCACATTAACACATCCGCTCATGTCTATTCTGTCTTTCTCTTCCAGTTCCATCAGACACAAAGAGGGAGTAATAGGGAGCTCACAAGCCCACAGCAGCCTGTCAATGCTGTTGTTAGAGAGCTAGAGAGGTCCCTTCAGGAGCCCATGTAAGAGCTACAACCCAATGACACAGCAAATAGCTAACAACACACTGCTGTCAAACTGTGGTGCGCTAGTAACTGCACCTCATCCACTTTGTTTTGGTCTGTGTCACAATGGATTCTGATAGATTTTTCATTGCATTATGTGTAATTTCATTGCATTATGTACAAATCTCAGTGTGGTCAAATGTTAATAATGAATTAAGGTGTGATTTATGTTTTAGAGTATGTTTAGAGCATAGTAGTATCATTTTCGCCCAACTGGATCCTAGGTGCCTTTGCTCGCCTGACTGATCCTAGGTCCAATCTATGCATTTTTGTCTCTCTAGTAATAAAGCACAGAAATTGAAAACGGCGCAAAAAACTATTACTTGTTAACTTTGTAAACGGTTTAAATTCATTTTTCAGTCAGTCCTTCCTTTTCCCCATGTATATGAGGTTATGTGTAGACCATTACAGTAAGGCAAAAAAACATAAAACAGCCAAGCAGTGTTTTTTGATCAGTTATGTTTCATTTCACATTGAGGAGTTTAGTGCTGAGAAAGAAACTAAAGGCAGCTAACAGATGTCCATTTATGGTCTACTAATATATAGAACAGAAAAGGGGTGTTACAAGAGGTCATGAGATAGCCTTGCATGTATCTACATGCATGAGTGTGGGCAGGTATGTAAGGAGACCAGCTGCCTGGGAAGAGTAGAAGGTATATTCCTGTGCATATATCTGTGTGCACATGTCTGTATCTGTATCTGTGTCTGTGTGTCACAGGTTGGCAATAGTCTACACACCCTGATTTACTCATTGTAACTGTATGTGCATTGTTTGTGTGTGTGTGTGTGTGTGTGTGTGTGTGTGTGTGTGTGTGTGTGTGTGTGAATGTCTGAGTGTCTTCCTGTGAGGTTTTTTTTTTTGGGGGGGGGGGGGGGGGAGGGGGGGTCTTGGGTCTCTCTGTATCAGAAGACTCTCTGCATCATTGGTTTAGTTAGAGGTCTTCTTAGAGACACAGGGACAGTGTGTTTGAGATAAAAGTTCTCTTATTTTAAATAAGGCTTGTTCTTACTGATATGCTAAGACTAAGACTGCAGTTGTGTGCTCTTTTCTCTGCGTTTGCATACATACCGTTGTGCGTTTCTCACTTAAATCCTCTAAGATGTAGTCATTAGACAGGGATTCAAAGGAAATGTACTTGAGGGTTTTAAATAAGGGAGATCCTTCACACTAATGGGCAGTCATGTAACTGCTGTGGTTTTTCTAAAGTCTTTCTGAATCTAGGGCAAACACCACAAAGTGCACCAAGTGCTCATACTGTCTCTCTCTCTCTCTCTCTCTCTCTCTCTCTCTCTCTCTGCCTTTTCCTCTTCCCTCTCTCTCTCTCTCTCTCTTTCTCTCTTGCCTTTTCCTCATCTCTCCCTCTCACTCTCCCTCTCTGCCTTTTCCTCATCTCTCTCTCTCTCTCTTTCTCTCTTGCCTTTTCCTCATCTCTCCCTCTCACTCTCCCTCTCTCTCTCTGCCTTAATTGGCTTCCTTTAGTGGCCTGGATCCAGCGGAGGCGAGTCAGTCAGGGGGGGTCCGCCGCTACCAGACCCTCCCCTCAGGAATCAGGACTTCGCTGGATGATCGGGTCATGAGAGATGTGTTCTTTGAGCGAAGATAAGCAGCACCGCCATGAGGAAAAGCACTTCAAACAGTTCTAGACTTGTGCTTTAAAACACATGATGAAAGAATAACAAGTTTCCGTGTCAGTCTATGCTTGTGACAAGAATGCTTGTCTTTTATCCCAAGTGATGCAATCTCATTCTTTGATGTAATCTTATTGGTACTCTGAACTTCAGAGTTTTTTTTGTGTAGTTGTCGTAATTGGAGATTATATACTTCACTTGTATAATCCTAGCCTCTTGATATTATTTTATCACACTAGTATTTAATACTGTCAGACTTCCAGGTCATATGTTTACTGGACAAAGTCTGATAAACCATATAAATGTTTTTCAAAATAAGTATGATTTAATGCACTCACATTTTTTTAATTCGACTATGCCCATTTTATTGTAATTTGCTTTGTAGTCACCCAAAGGCAAAATAATATCTAGTGTTTTAGTTTATCATTGGGATAAACCTGTCATTTGTCCCATTTATTCTGGAACTTTTTTTTTTTTAATTTCCAAGGAAAATTTCAGAAATCCCTTCAAAGCAATCTGTGAAATGTGCAAACCGTGATCTCAAAAAGCGGCATCTTTTTGCCAGACTGCAGGCTGTGCAGTCTCATCTCACTCTATATATCACTGTGTATGCTACCGTAAGAATTCTGAAATTTCGACAGAAAACTGGAGCCCAGAACAAAGGCTACAGTTCTGCACGAGCGTTCCAGTTTAGAGAGATAAAACAGATGGTTGATAGCAATTGTGCTACAATTCCCGGTTTTATTTTTTTTGTTGTTGTTGTTGTTCTTGTTTGTTTGTTTTTGTTTTCCTTTTTACGCTTCATCTTGCATCAACATTAACGCAAACATGCATCCACAACACCAGCCTTATACAAAACTGAATATAATCCATCACTGGTTTATTGGCTTCAAAACCGACAAAAGCGATGGTCTAAAGTGCCTACAAGTGCTGTCCGGTGCCACAGCCGCAATGTATTGAAGTGCACGAGTTCACCTGAACTCTAGGGTAGGTCCTCGTGTCCACAGGCAGGGTAGTTCTCGGGTCACCTTGCAACTGAGATGTAGCCTGTCTCATTCGCCTCCCTTTTGATAAGTCATTGATGGCCATCTCTTACACCCAAACACGAGATCGAGCAGACTTATATGACGTTTCAAAGTACGTGGCGCTGCTAAAAAAAAAAAGTTCATCGCGCATAAACCGTTTGTCGCTAGGTCTGTGTAGAAGTGGCATGTAGCTAAATCTAAAATTACAGATTTGCTTAACAAATCAAATTTAAATTGGGCATCTGCATACCATAACTTGCAACAAACGGACAAAAAAGGCAAGTAAAGAACTAGACGTAATACAGAACAAGTGAAATCTTTGCGGGTTTGGAATTGCATTTAGACTTCTCGTTTGTTACCCTCACCACTTCGCTGCGACCCTGTGACTGCATCTCTTTTAACTTCAAGTCTCCGGAAGAGGGAGACATAACGCCGGAAAATTGACGAAGGAGACCCCCTCAGTTTCACATGTGTCCGGCCGCGTGCATGTCAAGCCGTCTCTCTCCCCACTTTACTGTACCGGCAGCGCGCGTGAGCCCAAAGCACTATTTGCTATGTCTCCGCCAGCGTCACGGGCGCTCCTCGGGCTCCTACTCGCGCTTTGCGCCCTAAGCCCACTGCTGACAGGTAGGCGCTTATACATATAAATAATATGTGGTATGTGACGTGTACAAACTTTTTTCCCAGCGTCTCCTATTAATTTTAAATTTTGGTAGGCTATTAATTGGCTTTGCTCGAGTTGAAGTTGATAGGGAAACATCCTAACCTGATCATGTCAATCGATAGAGTGTTTGCTCTATTGGTTCATGGGCTGACGAATTGTTTAAGAAGTACATCTGATGTCGATACAGTCCTGACTGCGTTCCATTGGCCTGTCGTTCACTGGTTGCGTCTGTGCCAGGGATACATGTATATGAGTTGATTACGCAGGGGTGAAACAGTGCAGACCTATGCAGACTTGTTGATTTTACTACTTGGTTTCATCACCTTTCCCTTAGTAATATAGGACTGACACGGAGCACGGAGAATTGACAAGGCAATTAAGTTAAATTAGATTAAATCAAATTAAATTAAATTAAGTTACATTAAATTAAATCAGAGAGGGACAATTGTAAAGTGCGATGCAGTTATGTGTATAAGTGGTTGTGTGACGTTCAGTGCAAGAAGTGTCTTTGTGTTTATTTTGTATTTGAGAGTGAAGCCTGCTCTTATAATTAACAGCTCTCCAGCAGTTATAGTGGGGTCTGGCAGCCACCATATAACCAGGGTACTACAGGGTTTTATGCAGAGTTTAGGAACTGTAAAATTTTTGTATTTTTCCGTCATCTTTTTCGCTTAAAGGAAAATGTGATGTGAGTTTTTTCAGGCGGGCTGTGATGGAATATGTCCCTGACTCCTTGCGCTCACGCACCAGAGTAGCTCCGAAATTAAAATAAGATGACAAATATTAGATCATAAGACGTATGGTTAAAATCAGTCCTTTAGATCTTTTTTTTTTTTTTTTTTTTTTTTGCGAAACTCTAACTTCCAATGGCAGCCACGGTGCCAAAACTCTGATCTAATCTGGCTTTGGGTAACGGATCCGCGTAGGACCACTGCGTGACCAAGAAGAACGGAGACAGGGTGAGAAGGGGGGAGAGGGGAAGCCAGATAGATAGACGGGGAGGGAGGAGATTGTCTCGATTTGAATTTTTTCTCCCTGGCTCTGTATGTTTACTACGAGGCGCGCTTGCTATCGTGTAGATGATACGCGATAACGCTGGCGCAAAGTGACGGTTGCGTTGTTGCCTTCTGTTTGACACGTGCTGTAAACTTGTGTTGAGATTTTAATTATAGCTACCCGCTCTGTTTTAGCTATCAGTCCACAGGTTAATCCCACTTGCCGCCTGCTGCTTTGTGTTCTAAGACAAACAGGTCATCCATCTCACACCCTATCACACCAGGGTTCATATCTGAAGTATCCTCAAAGCCCCTGTGCACCTTCATCCTCACATACTTAAAGTAAAGGTTGTTCAATTTTCACCATCTTTTCACGGTTGTGTTTCTACCCTAACAAAGCTTGAAAAACCCAGCCCCCCCCTCCCCCCCCCCATATAGTCCCACTTATTCATCAATGCATCAATTTGTAAGCATGTTAGACTTTGCCTATCGTAGCCAGTAGAATGTACTGAAAACTCATCTACAGAGCAGGTTCGTATAAACTCAAAATCATCAACACACAATCTCACTCTTATTTTAAACGACAGACATGGAACTTATAAGCCATTCAGTTACATGACAGACATGGAAATCACAAGCCATTCAGTTTCTCTCCAGAATATTTCACACCAGTCAACAGCAATCAGTTCACCAACTACCAAACATCAGAATGACAGCACAGACCACAAACTGGCACTAAATGAGTGGAGATGTTTATGGGTTTGAAGTGATCCAGTAATTATGTGTCATACATATTGGACTCTTTATCAGTCAGACAGCAATTTTAATGCTGGCAACTAGGTGAGAATTTTGATGTCCCTTCATCCTCTGACTATAGTTACAACCTCCCTCTCTGTCTTCTCTCTCTCTCTCTCTCTCTCTCTCTCTCTCTCTCTCTTTCATTCTCTCTCTCTCTCTCTCCCCTCTCTCTGTGTGCGTGTGTGTATGTGTATGCGCTTCTGCGTGTGTGAGCGTGCCCTTGGAGCTGTGTGTTCCGTGTATGTGTGTGTGTGCCCTTAGAGCCAGGCAGAGCTGGGGAATCTTGGATGAAGAAAGCTGAGTGCTATTAGCTGCCACGTTACAATAGCCCCTCTCCCTGTCTCTTTCTTTCTTTTTCTCTCTCTCTCTCTCTTTCTGTATTTTGGAAATGCTCTGTGAGTGAGGTCACTCAGTGCACCACGGGACTGCCATCAGCAGCTGTGCTCTAGAGTCCTCCGTTTTTCTCCCTTCTCCTTCCTCTCCTCTTCCCATTCCTCTGACTTATATCTCCTCTCTGCTTCTCCCTATATCCATATCTCAGGTCCATGACTGTGAAAACCATGTTTCGTTTGTTTTGCTATGTGATAAAAATGTTAGCTGATGAACTTACATAGCTTTTGTCCCTAGACTTAGTAAACCTGCCTGAGTGGAATTATCTTTGAGGAAACCGCAAAACTCTAAGGTGAAATTCATTCCAACACACACAAAAGTGCCAACTATTGCTCCCAAATCTTCCCAGACATCTGCCTGACAGATAAAAATAAGTATCGGAAAGAATGAGGCTAAAGGTTTTTTTGGTTTTTTTTTTCCACATCCCTGAATTCTGAAAATCATTTCTGTTTTTAATCTGTTAAGTGTAACCTCCTATGTCATTAGGTACAGCGAGAAATGGGGGGAGAGGCCGGGACAGGTATCTAAAGGAATTCATCCGTGAATTCCTGCAGATATTGGCATGTACAATTGGCCTGAAATTCAACCTGTCAAAGTCGGGAGCAAGATGACAAAGCACGTGCATGACCCGAACCAAACCATCACCTGTCACTCAGGTGTGTGAGAGTGATGTCATGTTTTTGGCAACTGTCTGACTTTCAACATAAAGCACCTGGGTATTTAAGAACTCTCTGGCAAGAGAACAGCTCATGTTCCAGAATGTTCCAGTGAATAGTGAATATGAATAAGAATTCAACCCACGTCGTCTGGCAGTTGCCATATACCCACGTGTTTATCCACCATTAAAGATGGCAGCTTAGCTTGTGGTCTTGTCACCTGATGTACCGTCATATGAGCACTCATTCACTTGATGGAGTTGGTGTCTTGTTGGTGTATTTCACATGGCTCAGAGTGCTTGGTACCCATGCAGAGGCCAATCTCATCAACACTGAAATATTTGGCCAGAGGATGACGGCTGTCACTCAAGGGAGCTTTGTACGTATCCTTGATTACTTTGCCCTTTAAGATGTTGAGTGGATTTAAAACATACTAGGAATAATACACAATATACCGTAAGAGGGTCACCACAACTCTTCACTGTTTTGGGGTTTCTAGGCTTCTTTCGCTGTGCAGCACACATACACTCGTCCATTTGTCCACTAGAGGACATGGTGTGGAGAATCATTTGTCTGACCAGAACCAGTGTTAGAGACCTTTTTTGGGCTCACTGTAGTTCACGGCGCCCTTATTTTCAGTCAGCTGACCTGGAGCTGCTCGTCCGTTTTGTCTTGCATATAGAGCCGACCGGCAGACACCACTGTCAAGGAGCATGAGCTTTTCACCACAACTGACCCTGAACAATATCTTTCCTTAGGTTTCCAGGGCGATATCATCTTAACTACCATTCCTTGTGAAACATTAGCAGCTTGAGTAGACTCCGTTACTGCTCCAAACTCCTGCCAAATGTGCTCCAGTAATCACCATTCTTTCAAAGTTGCCCAAATATTGTCCTATACCCACCTGTGTGGAATGACCTACATTGAGTGTTTTGAAATTGCTAAATTTTGATTGTAACAGTATGTCATGGTAAGATTAGACCAGACTTTTTCAGTTAATAGAGCATCTGTACTGGTGATAGATTTAGAATTGGAGCACCGCAGTTGGAAGGAGTCTGATAGCTGACAGTGAAGTATGACCATGAATCCCTGGTGTTTCTAGGGTATTTTGTATTTACTGGTCCTGAGGCTATTAAGGTCAATGGATTTATTAACTTCAGTAAGTCAAAACATTTTGCCAGAAAAACCTGATTCCCCTGGCAGAGAAGCTGAAGGTTTTTTAAATGGATCTTTCAGCAAGACAATTATCCTAAGCATACTTCCAAACCAACCAAGAAATAATCAACTGACTTAAAAACTACCATTCTGCAATAGTTTTTGGTTTCCAGGCTTAAACTCCAATTGCATGACGGACTGCGAGACTTGAAAGCATTGGATAACCTGTCTGTCCGCCGTGTTGTTGCAACTTGAATAATTTCAGTAGCACGCTTTGAGACCAGAGCAATGTACACTGGGGAAAGGGGGAAAAAAACAGGAAGTTTCAGGCCCTTTTTTTTATTAACAAGTGTTTATTAACGGTTTATTAACAATTGAATAGACATCAGGATGGTCACCCAAGACCCAAGATCCTATAGTGCCCCATACATGAACTGATTCATCCACTACATCCAGTCATTCTGCAATAAACCAGAACTCTTTTTTTTTTTTTCGCCTCCCATTTTCCTCTCCGGTCTGGAATGTTCAATTTCCCATGATCTCTTGTAAGTCTCCCCCTCACGTGGCTTCAGTCAAGGTGAGCGAGTTTAGCATGTGTCATGGCTGCCGCTGCATCTTTTCACACGATGAGCTGCATAGTGCAGTAAGAGATGTAATATGTCTTGAGGAGAGTGCTATGTATGAGTGTTTGACCATCAGTGACCACCAATAAGAAGTGAGGATAGAGGGACTGTGTGTGTGTGTGTGTGTGTGTGTGTGTGTGTGTGTGTGTGTGTGTGTGTGCATGTGTGAGTGTGTGTGTAAGGTGATAGAAGGTGTGGAAATCTCTATGACAGTGGAAAAAACAGCAGGTGTTTGCCCGGGAGCCTTTTCTGAGAGTAGCTATGGGAAAAATCACTACCTACAGGCTATTGTTAACACTCTTACACCTCTGAAGGGTCTATATTGAACAAGTTTCTCGTTCAAATACACACACAAGCATGCACACACACGCACACACGCGCACACACAGACATTCACACTCACACACCACACATATGCACACCATCTCTTTCTGTTTCAGACTCAGTCTGGATCTCTGTTTCTAATCAAACACGCGCGTGCGCACACACACACTCACACACACACACGCATGCATTTTTTCAAACCTCAACTCTATAACTTGGCCTGTGTGATAATGAATGATGTGTGACTAGTTTGACATTTTGATTAATTCAGATCCATTAAAGGATAGCAATATTCAGATCTTTCCCCTAAAATAAGCAGTTTATGTAGCAGAAAAACAAACTGATCTTTTGACAATGTAAGTTTGAAGCTGTGGTCAGATACCCTAGTAACATTTATATTTTTTATGGCATTAAACACAGGCAGAAACAGAGAATTAGAAATTAACCGGACAAGCCACAGGGGGGAAAAAAATCCTCACTCCAGTAGCTACTCTGCAAACTTATTCATGCCTTCTGTATGGATTTGGAAAGTAGGCTTTGTGAAATGTATAAATACAGGTAGTGAGCTCATTTTTTTTACATGTTTTCTTTTGTGCTAAAGTAAAGATTGAGTTCCCAAGCAAAGAGCAAACAATCTGCAGAAACTTGACAAATTCTTCTCAGCGAGGAATTGCATGTTTGTGTGTGTGTTTGTTTGTTTCTTTGTTTGATTGACAGCTTGATAAAGAGTTTGTAAATGAAGTTAATCAGCCAACTTGTTGGTTGTTATGGTAACTGACAGACTCACTAACAGAAATTCTTCTCCGATCTCACCAAAGCCCACAAGCCATTGCGTCCTCGAAATGTCAAGCTGACCTCGGTGGACAGGGGATTAAAAGTCACATGGGAACCTCCAAACGAGCTGGATGGCCGTCCTGTGGACCGCTACAGCATCGGTTACGGCAAGTCCATGAACTCACTCCGCTTCATAACCGTGGACAAAGACCAGCGCTCTGAGGTCCTGGAGGATGTGGGTAAGAAATCTTTTCGTTTTGAAACTGTATTGGTCCATAACCTGGAATACTTATATTTAGCATCTGGTACCTTCTAGGTGACAACGTGTCAGAGTGATTGTTTTACAAGATTCGGGTCCCTGGATTTGGGCAAGATATAATGGAATTGTTGCATTCACAGCTTAGAGAAGGCATCACAAAATTATCACACATATTTTTCATTTATTCAGTTTTATTCATTCAAGTTTTAAGAAGTGGTGCAATGTGCCATTCATTTAATTTTACATCATATGGAGACATAAAGTAACAAAACATGAAATAGAAGAGGCTAAATTTGCTTTGTAAAATAAATGTTAACTATATTTGACAGGCTGATACGAGGTTCTGTACGCCTGATGAAACTTTGATTAGACTTGATTTGTTAGTGCTTATTATAATGATGTCGCAAAGCAGCTTTAAGGAGTCTTTAGCCGGAGGTCTCACCTGGCATTCCCGAGTTGACAATGGCAAGGCAAAACTCTTCTGTGTTATAAACTGAAAGAAAAGGAGAGTTCTGATGATCTAAAGTCCATGTTGCTGTTTAGAACCGGGAGTGATGCACTTTCTGAAGGTGAGCGCGGAGAATGAGGATGGGAGGAGCAAGCCTGTGTACAGGGTTACGACTCCAGGAGGTGAGTGTGTGTGTGTGTGTGTGTGTGTGTGTGTGTGTGTGCAGCTAAGCAGCTATCTGTCTTTAATTGTCATGTTCATTTCACGTAATGCACACTCCAACTGGACAAATAACATTTACCAATGCTAGAAGCGTACGCTTAACTTCGGCTCCTCAGGAAAACAAGCCTTTTATAGAGCATGGTTAAGTGGTCTTTTGAAATCATTTCTGCGGGATATATATTTATAGTTTTATGGCCCCACTGCTTTTTCTTTATATTTTCTTTACAAAATCAGACTCAATGGTGAAGGCCATGACATACCCAAAAAACATGAAATATTTAATGAGTCCCATCTGCTTTTCTGGTCGTTCCAGTTTCATCCATTCTCTGCTTGTCTGCTCTCATCCGTCCAGTGCTTCTCTTGGTGGGATCATGCTACACCAATAGCCGCATATGTGACCAGTCATTGTGTTCTTATGTCCAACTCTAATTTAAAGTCCAGAAAAACCAGAAAATGTTTTGTTGTGGTAGCTGGCTGTTTGTCTAACACACGCCATGTAAATCTCTTAAAGCTGTGGTCTTCTGTTCTAATGGTAAAATGAAGATCCCAGGAAACGGACTTAATCCTGTTGGAATGTTTAGAACATTACAAAGAACCGATTCTATGCATGGATCAGAGCTAATCTTTGTTGTCACAAAAAGCATATTATTTGACAGTTTGCTAAGATAAGGATTGAGAGAAAAGGTTTGTGGCAGTGTTTAGTGAGCTTTAGTAGCAGTCACGTCTTCCCATGTGTTAGAGATCAAGTAACATTTAATTATAGGATTGCGGCTGCCTAATAAATGACTAATACACATGTTTCTTATTTCCAGCAAAATGAAACAACATTTTCCTCAATGTTGGATGAATAAGTTTAAAATGGTATGAATTGTGGCATGAAAATGTTTGTGACTTCTTGTCTTTCAAATAGGAGGGGAGTGGGTGAAATTGGATGGCTTCGCAGTGGAGGGTGGGTCTTCTGTAAACAGTTCCTCCACGAGTAAGTATTTTCAATGTATTTCGTCATTCACAATGGTTCCACACGATGAAGCGAGCGTAACCTCAGAACTACTTAAGACAGTTTTAATGAAAAGTCCACTGGTTCAAATTAAAGACACAGAATATGTGTGTGTGTGTGTGTGTGTGTGTGTGTGTGTGTGTGCACGCGCGTGTGTGTGTGTGTGTGTGTGTGTGCGCGTACGTGTGTGTGTGTGTGTGCCTGCGTGCGTGCGTGCGTGTGTGAGTAAGATGACACTGTCTAAACATCTAAACAAATAAAAAAAAAATCATACACTTTAAACAATGAAAATCACACACCCATATTTACACGTTCACCGAAATTCCATAAAACACTATAATGAGTAATATATTGATGATAATCATTCGAACAGTTCCCAACAGAAACAGATAGAAACAACATATTAGAGAAAGGGAGTATGTAGGTCTTTATCATGTTTGGGCGTGGCACAGAGCAGACACAGTCAGTCTGACTGCCAGGAAAAACTGAACATCTGGCAGTAGAAAGATAAATGTTGAATCAAAATTTTCCAAATTTTTACTTATCAAGTTAAATAATATTCTTTTGAGACAGCAAATTTCAAGTTTTAAACAGCAATGGGAGGAATCTCTGAATCATGAATTGAGTTGAAATTTGCATTTTTAGTCGTCTGGCTAATGTTGTTATCCAGCTTACACGAGGGATGCTCAGTTGGGTTTTATAAACATAAGAATTAAGGGCTGTTAAAAGCACAAGAGATTTGCGAACAGTCTGGAAAACCTGTTTTGATTTAGCCCAAAAATTGGTGCAAACTCATTGCTTTGAGTGAATCAGATTAAAGTAGTTTCATGTACTTGTTTCATTCTAAACACAGAGTTTGCATAATTCTTTCCAGTATACAGTTAACCTCAAGATTTTCCAATGTGGGACAGAACTCATATTCTTTCATTGTCTTTGCTGTACTTTATTATCTCATTATTCTAACCCTCTGTTCCGACTGCCTGGTGCCAGCCAGAGGAAGATGCCCCCCCCCCCCCCCCCCCCCCCCCCCCCCCCCCCCTTCTGAGGCTGTAATTCTCTCCTTTCATAATATATCTACAGCTCTGTGTCGTCTAAGAATTAATTTTGATTGAGGACGTTACACAATTTCATTGCCTTGACTGAATCAAGTAAACCCATATGTTAAATCCTGAAAAGATATGAAATCCTTACATTTCTGCATCACCGTTACTAACAGGCAAGTTGTGCTTCTGACAAATGAACAAAAACGTACATTTTGCTCCATTATCGTTCGTCTGTCACATTTAATGCCCTACTGAAGCTGTGGTTGCTCAAAAACTGAATTTAAAAATACATACCCAGATGATTTGGATGGATCTGGGCCACTTTGATTATGATGGTCCTTATTTTCATCAGCACTGATAAAAACTGGACATTGTTTTTAAAGTCCTGGATGACAAAGTTTTAACCGTCTTTGCTTGGCTGAAACTCACAGCGAGTGCAGTTCTGCGGCTGGCCACATGGGACCGGTTTAGATGGATAACGTCAATCGGTTCCACTCTATTTATTTCTCTGCTCTTGTAAACTAACTGGCTAGTTCAAAGCTCTTCCGAAATCTGTTATTTGATGCTGTAAAACTTTTGTTATTCCACACACATTAAGGAATGGAAATATGCTGCTCCGCTTGGAAAGAGCTTTGGTGCTAAGTCAGCTAACTTAGCCATTGTCTAGCAGTCTCCCAATCAACAATCAGCCCTGAAATTTCTAAGGAACTTCACAGAAATGTTAGTTATGTACTGAGGTTATGACTGGCATGTTTAATAAATGTGTAAACAGGTGGAAGATCAAAAATGAGAAACTGCTGTGAACTAATCTATCCCTAGCCTCGTGTTTCTGTCTAAAGTTTTTTTTTCTTCCTCTCTCTCTGTCTCTGTTTTTCTCTCATGTTCAGTTTCATCTAGGCATATCCAAGTTTGTAATAATGATCATTAGTCTTAGTGCATGAAATCATGTGTTTCATTATAACTGTACCCATAATGTGTCAAGGATCACGTCATTGATCTTTTTTTTTTTTTTTTTCATTTTTTTGTTTTTTATTACACATTTCGCTATGAATCATGCACGTTGCGCCTCTTGATAATGTACTTGGAAAGAGCTTAAACTATAAATAGGTGCATAAATCTTTATTAGTTGTTTCTTTGTGAATTGTTTTGTCATCACTTTAGTACTTTTTAGAACAGCTATGCCAGAATGAGCAGACTGAAGCTAGAAAAAGTGATGGAAAGAAAGGAAGTCCAGAGGCAGAATTTTCTTTTTTTTTCTTTTCTTTTCTTTTTTTTTTTTTTTACACTTTCTTTGTCCTTCTCAAAAATGAACCAGCTCTCATAACCCTGTCATGACTGTTACTTGCCAAAGTGATCTACAAACAACCCCGTGTAAGCTCTTTTATGATACAGCACTTACACAACGATCCAACACAACCTTGGAGACTTTGCCTGTGCATGAAATTCAATTGCTCCTCAGTTAGACATCTGAAAACTTCATAGTGTTTCCCAAGCTTTCATGGTAAAGACGCTGTTTCACAAGATCATGACTAAATCCATCCAATTCCCCATTTCCAAATATTTCATTACACTGTGAAGGTGCAAACTGGCCATTGTTGCTAATGGTTCCACTTTGGCTTCCTACTTGTACAAAGGGGCTCCAATTCGTCTCAATGGCCTTTTTCATTTTTATAATGTTATTTATCAGAGTTTTAGCCAAGCCACCCTGTTTTGAATCCAAGTGAAAGTCTCAAGTCACCAGTGCTCAACTCTGAGTCCAAGCCCTAGTCACTGGTGCGACAGCTGGTGTTGGAGACATCAACTCTACAATAGGCAAAACCTCTTTACATAATCCAAACTATGTATGATAAGGTTATTGTTTTTTGTGGGGGGTTTTTTTTGTACTGTATTAAATGTGTCCTGATATCATGAATGAGAAGAGTGTGGGAAAAAACCTGGATAGAAAGCTAAAATGTATGACCTATATAACATTCAATGCTTCATCAGTCTTTCCTGACGTCAGAGTGGACTATTAAAAGAAAAGAAAAGAAAAGAAAAGAAAAGGGAAAAAACAAGTAATAGGCCTGTCAAGTCCAACACCAAGTAACAGAAATCTCAACTGAGACAGATTCAGGTCCAAGACCTGAGTCAAAGATTTTAGTCTCGCATTACCATATTTCTGTGATTGCTCAGTGATAAAGAAATAGATAGAATTTGATTCCAACAGTATTTCTGATAGCACTACTGACTTCTCTCTCCACACTTCTCTCTCTATGAGATCTACAAAGAAACCTAGCAATGGCTGTCAAGAACATTGCTATGCATATGATATTAGTGATGTAGTCTAAAGGACGGAAGATTTATTCCATTTTATTTCAGGGAGCCGTTGGCATTTGGCAGGATTCCATGGTCAAATTGACTCCATTTAGTTTTAACCGGCTTTCAGAGAGCATAACGGAGTCTGATGTTGACGACTGAAACATGCAATCTCTCAACTGATAGTAATTAAAGATGGGAGACATAAAGGAGGGAGACTGTGATGGAATGTTTTTCATCTATCTGTCATTCCTACCCCTCCAGAAAGAGAGAGGGAGAGAGAGAGAGAGAGAGAGAGAGAGAGAGAGAGAAGGGGAGGTTGTCTGACATGCTATCCAAGTGCACTAAGATGAGAATTATAATTGAAAAAAAGAGAAAGATAGAAGTCAGATTGTATGACTCAGAGGATTGTGTCGTCATAGGGGACTTCATGCCAACGTAAACAAATCTCTGTCAAACTTCTGTCAAAATCTCTGACACATGTAATGGCTTTGTCTTCCTATGTGATTCAAATTATATGAACTTCACTGTGACAGTTAAAGTCCTAATCATAAAAGCCTGCATGGCCTCATGGCATTATAAGGCTGATCTCAGCAACATGCAGAAGAGAATTCATTTCTTCTCAGAGTACAAATACTGTTTGAAAACAGTGTATTCATGTAATAATTTCTTATGGGATTTAGAAAACGTTTAAGCAAACATTGCTATAATATTTCTTCAGGTGCTTGCTAATCAGGTGGGATTTAACATTCATTCACGACAGCGTGATGCTGAACTCGTCCAACACAAGAGGAAGAAGAATTGATGAAATCTCTTCTCCACTTACATGTTCTTCTTGTTCAGCTCTATTAAATCCCTATTGCTCCCATGACTCAATGTGTTGTAATGTTTAAGAAGGTGTTAAATGATCATATTGCCATGCACTCTCTGTTACCCTTGGAACAATGACTTCTTTTCTTTCTCTATCCCCTCTCTCTCCCTCTCTCTCTCCCTGTGTTTTTTTTTTACTCTTTGTAGGGAGGAGTGTGTCAGCCACCCCTTCTAGAGTCGGCCCTCACCCCTCAGCCCAAAGATCAGCCGTGGGGCACTTGCGAGCCCCTCAGTCCTCCTCGGGTCCTGAGCCTCCACGGAGGATGGGATACCTCCCGGTCCGCCCTCAACACAAACAGAGAGTGGACGTGACTCAGCACCAAGCTGACCAGCGCAACAGAAATAAACCCAAACTTGGTAAGTGTGTATAACAGTGAGCCACCATTCGGGTCATCTCTCCATGAAAAAAAGCACTCGGACAGTTACAAAAAGCTTTAGCAGTATCGCAAAGCAAAATGGCTTTGTTGTTTAAACATGTTTGTTTTAAAAAAAAAAAATAATAAATAAATATATATGACTGTGAGAACATACAGTATATCATAATTCACATGTGTAATGCATGAGGTTGCTTTCAGTGTTTTCCAGCATGTGTAATATGTAATGATACGTGGCCGTATCTGGTATCCCTCCCTCTGTTCATAGCGTCTGAGTCCGTCTATGTGGTATCACTGCAGGCACAGAGAGCCCTGGGGAGGAGCGCACCTGTTAACAAGGCTGTAATGACCAAAAAACACACTCCAGGTACAGATGACATCATCCGGCTTAACATATGTAGTACTGAGTCAAAACATCGGTCCTTGAAATGTGATTTTAAGAGAGGGAGGTGGGCAAATGTTGGTTGACCCAGACTGCCTTTGAAAACATTAGCTTGTTATTCAGAAATTCACAGAAATGTGTGGTTCATTCCGGTAATCTAATGAGATCAGACTTTCAAACGAAAAAAACGAACAAGAACCTCAAGCAATTAAAGCCATATACCTACAGACCCTGTGCACATGAATTTTTAAAAAAGTTTGGAGTGTTTTGAAACAGGAGGCCGGAAACAGCTGAAGCACTGCAACTGATCCACTTTTTGTTCAATTGTAAATTATGTTGTTGTTTTTTTATGTAAATGATATTAAGAAAGCACAAAATCTGACAATATATGTTGTTTTTATCATTTTGCAGTGTTTAAAAGGACTATTTACACAGAAGTTTACTACACAGTATTTACAGTCATAGTGCAGCAAAGCCTTAAACTATTATCTAAAACCAAATCAAGACTTTCAGACCAGGGTTTTGAGATGAATGGCATTGAACCTTTCAGCCATTGTCTGTGTGTGTGTGTGTGTGTGTGTGTGTGTGTGTGTGTGTGTGTGTCTTAGAGCCAGAGGATGTGGATAATGTAGAGGACATCTCAGTGAGAATCATGTCCCCTCAGTCTGTTCTCATTACATGGGTCGATCCAGTTGTGGAGAAAAAGAAGAATATCCCTGAGGGGTCCAGGTGATGACTCACACCACTTAACACTATACTTAACACAGCATGATGTTTTAAAGCTTGTCCTCAGTTATATTTTTTTAGTTAGCTGATGTACTTATCCAGAGCAACACAGAGTTCATAACTACAGCAGTGGTTCCACACCTCCAGATCAACCTTGACATTATGTCTTTTTTAGAGGCTTATCGATACAAAAACACATCATTCTCAAGATCTGAATCTACAACTCACTGGGAATTCCCTTACCACAGAGCCACTACTGCCCGTTGGAGCATTTATACGTTTAATGCAGCTGATTTTTTTTTTCATTAGGTAGCACATATGTAATTTTCTGGACATGCTACTTAATCTGTTTTGAGGCCGCAAGAATAAATGAATTGCTAAGTTTGATCTGGTGCAACAATAGTTACGTGAAGTGAAATTCTGCAGTTTCACAGAAATGAAGTAGCCTATTATCTCTATTGTCGGTCCTTTTCAGGCATTACACGGTGAGATACAGAGAGAAAGGGGAGTCTGCTCGCTGGGAGTATAAGGAGACCACCCAGAGACGCATCATGATTGAAACACTGTCAGCAGACAGAATGTATGAATTCGCAATCCAGGTCTCTCAGGATGACAGAGACGGAAAATGGAGTGCATCTGTGTTCCAGAGGACACCAGAATCAGGTCGGCTTCTCTGCAACTTGACAGTCAAAATTCAATTGTTTGTGCTTTTGGATTCTGTGGCAAAAACTAGAGTCCTAATCAGAATTATCTGAAGTGTTACCATATTTAGACATACTGTGAGGCAAAGTTTCCTTGCTCTGTCTCAAACACTCACAGCAGGTTCAGCTGGTCTGTTCTGGATGTTTTCTGATCCATGTCTATAAGTGGCCTCTGAGTAATGGTTCTGTTTAATGGTTCACTGTAATGTCACCGTTTACTGTCGGCCTGATTGGAACAGTTTCTAGTGTTGTACAGTGACCTCATGACTCATGCTCCTGGAAAATATATTGTCATTTTTCACTTCCATTTGAAAATATTCTGGGAGGAAAAACATTACGTAAGGTTTAAGAGCATATGGTATACTACATACATAACCTAATGTGTGTTATGGCTTTTTTTTCTGCTTTCTTTTTTTGACTTTCCCTTCTCTTCATCATTCCCCTCCACCACTCTACAGCTCCTTCTGGTCCACCAGAGAATTTCCAGGTGAGACCAATTAGGGGAAAGGGCACTGCTGTCACGGCAAACTGGGATCCACCTGAAGAACCAAATGGCAGGATACGCGGTAGGAAAAATAAACATATCGGACCTAATTAATAAATTCTCCCTTGTAAGTAGAGGACTGATTAACAATTTTAAATGTTTGTCTCTCACTGGCTGCTTTTTAAAGTTCCTTTTTCCAGAGGGAGTTCTCTAGTCAGACTGTAGTGTTTAGTGAGCTCAACTGAAATTGTAAGGCAAAGGTACATTTCCTTAATGTTTTTTTACTCTCATGTATCTCTCTGAATCCTCAAGAATACATCCTGTCATACGCTCCGGCCTTGAAACCCTTTGGAGCAAAATCGATCACGGTCCGTGGGACTATCAACACGGCAACCATCGATGGTCTGCAGCCAGGTGTCAACTACATTTTCAAAATCCGTGCTGTCAACAGGAGAGGACAGGGACCACAAACCAAAGCTCTCAGTATTTCAATGCCAGCAAGTAAGCACATTAATATATAAGTAATTATATGAGTGCCTTTTAATTGTGTTTTTAATTGTTAGGGAATTCAAATGATCACATAAAGTTTCAAATACTCATTAAGAACTTAGGTTTTAGTAAAAGTCACATGCTGAACTCCTGTCGCCTCTTTTTTTTTGCCAGCTAGTAATGCTCCGCAATCAAAAACTCTTGATGGCCGTGTGACTAGCCATGGCTCTTCCGGAACGTCCAAAGAAGATTCAGACCACAAGGAGACGAAACAGACAAAACAAGCAGAAACACCAACCACTTCCGCTCCACCAACCAACAGGAGGACACGTCCCCTCTCTCAGACCCGGTCCTATCATAGCATATTCTCCTCTGTGAGGGGTTCAGTCAGACATGGGTCTTTTAACCCTAGGACAGGCTCAAGAGTATCCTTAACGCAAAGAGAGAAACAGGAGGAGGAGGAGAAACCATCAGATACTCAAAAAGAAAAAGAGCTGAAGGCAAATGAGGCCTCTGAGGATGAATCTGAATCTGTGAAAAAGAATAGCGAAGTTCCTACAAAGTCTGGAGAAGATGAGGGACATAGTAAAGTTTCATCCGAAATTCCAGAATCAAGCTCCAGCTTCAAAACACCTAGCACTTCACCAGACGCCAAAGAGTCACACTCAAAATCATCATCCTCATCTGAAGCCTCCCCTAAAAGATCACAAGGGAGGCGTGTCACTTCCTTAAGCCCACGGTTATCTTCTGTCCTTGATTCTGGTCAATTCCGCCGACCTGTTTCACGTCCTACAGGGTCTAGACCAAGAACACCAAACATCAACCCTTCCCACAGTCAGGAATCTGCAGCTCTAAGGGAAGACCACTCTTCCAGTGCCCATTCTGAGAGTAAGGATTCCTACAACCAGCACAGTGATACAGTTGAAAAACCATCTATGTCAACACCTCAAGAAACAGTACCAGAACCACAAAAACCAGAGACATCTGCCACAGCATCAGCTGGGTCAAGTAGAGTTTCATCACCAACAAGAAGGGTCTCTGGGTCTCACTCTGGATCCCTTTATCCTACTGACAGAGGCAAAGCTGAAGTGTCATCGCGAGGGGGTCGAATTCTGACAGGATTACGGAAAACTAATTCTTCAGCATCCGCTTCATCTAGATACTTCCCAACGACTGGATCCAGCAGTTCTGACAGTAAAACTGAACTCTCTCCAAGCATTCAGGATACAACCACTGACAATGTGAAGATGGAGAAAACCAAGGCTGAACCTCCAACTTCCTCAACTGAAACGAGCACAACTCATTCCTCATCTTCCAAAGAGAACACAGATACGAAAGAGAGCAAAAGGGATGAAAAGGCCAGAGGAGATTCTAAACATAGTACTTCATCTTTCCATCCCTCTAGGACTAGTCCTTTATTCCCAGGGCGAGGTTTATCTCCTTCATTCCCAAGTCTGTCTTCCAAAATAGATGTACCTGTTAGGGTGTCAGCAAGACAAGATGGTAGACTGACATGGAACAGAACTGCGTCTTCTTCATCTGTAGGAGCAGGAAGACCTGTTATTAAAGAAGCCCCATCACATGCCACTGTTTCAGGTGCACAGGAAACTAGTGATAAAACCAAAGCTTCTTCCACCTCCAGTACTTCAAAGCATGCTGTGGACAACCCCTCCACAAAAGACACTGTAACCAGTACAAGTTTAAGAGGAACATCTGAGGACAGTTCCAAGAGTCAGCCAAACTCAAATGCAAACAATCCCCTTTTAAGTGCAAACTCAAAGAGTGACAGCAAGCATGATGGTGATTATTTGCATGAAGGAAGGAAAGAAAGCTTTGATAGGGAAAATAAGGATGCTGGTCCAACTATAGCACCTAAGACAACTACTTCAGCAGATAGTATACCTCAGAGGCCAGTTCAGACTGATAATGAGAGTGTGGAGAAAGAGGAAAATGTTGGAAGAACTGGGTCCCACTCTGTTCCTACGTTTCCCCGTCGACCTGTTATAGGTCCTAACAGTAGAACCCGTTCCCCAGTAATTGGCAGTCGGTTAAATGGATCCAGGTTCCCAGGTAAACTGCTCCCAATGCAGCATACAAGATTGGGCTCCTCTTCTAAAACAAACGTCTCTTTGTCTCGCCTCCCCTCTAGTTCATCTACCTCCTCATCTTCCAAGTCGTCATCATCCTCTTCTTCTATTGTTCCTCAGCCAATTCCAGCTTCAGACAAAGGTGGAAGTACTGTTGCCAGCGCTAGTGGGAGATCCACACTAGGATCACTCTCTCACTCCCCTCTCAGACAAACACCATCTAGCGAGAGTTCACATACTCATCAGTCTGTGTCGCAGGCCTCTTCACTTCCAGCTCGTAATCCAGTGAAAGGATCACGTCTGCATTCTTCAACCAGGGGAAATCTCCCTCTGAGCAGCTACAAACCCAGCTACAGGCAAGGTAAACGTTACATGGAATGAAAATATTTTACATACAAAAAGAACTTGAAACTTTAGAATATTTAAATGTGTTAAGTTATACATTTATAATTTTATACTGTATTTGTTGGCGTGAATCCCATCATTCAACATTCATATTGTATAAAGTCAGGTCTCTAACATTCAGATCTTAAAAATTCTATCCAATTCTTTCTAAAAATTCTAATCAAAGATATTCAGATTCAAAACAGTCATATGTTTAAATTACCCGTTCATATTGACTTGGGAGCACATGCAGTTCAAATATAAAGAATTCAAGTTCAAATCTCTCTTGACCCTAAAATATTCCTCACGTTACATCTTTGGTAACTCTGACAACCGTTATGGTTACACTTTAAATTACGCCTTTCATTTGAATGTCCAGGTAAAAATGGACGCCCAAATCTGACAGCTACAAATGGAAAGATATCTTCTACATCTGATGAGAACACTAAGTCAAATGGAGTAAAGCATATAACAGGTCCAGATGGAACCAAATGGGTGAGTCTTTTCATTTTAACTCAAAAGTTATGCAAATATTCACAATGATAATGCCAACTCTTGTGTCAGCTTTGATCAACAATCAAACGTCAGGGTCATTTACCTTTACTCGCTATTTTTTGTCGATATCTTTGTGTTACTTACATTATGTCTTGCATTTTCAACTGAACATAAATATTATGAGAATTAGACCAGTGTATCATGTATCCATTACACAAAACCACTGTGAAGGGCAGCACTTTTTATGTTCATACAGACAGTCATACCAGGCATTTTCCATGCATACTGATAGCTGGCTAAGGTGCTCCTCCATATGGTTTGTAAAAGTTTGTCTGGCACCGTCCCTGTTTACACTGTATTTGAAAGTAATTTTCTTATAGGTAGTGGATCTGGATAAAGGTTTCCTTATGAATGAAAATGGGAAGGTTCTACAGGATTCAAGAGGTCGACCCAGAAGAGTGGTTCTTGGAGAAGATGGCAAAATGGTTTTCGGTGTGTTATTTTGGCTTTAGCTTTTGTGTTTTCCTAAACCAGTAACCACAACTCTGAAACATTGGAGAAATATTTTCATGACTGCAGAAGACACACAGGATGAATTCAAAACCACACAATTTAAGTTAATGGATCAGACGCAGACATATTGAACTTTATTTCAAATGCGATAAATCAACTGAAGGATTAGTGACCTTAAAAATCTAAAGGACCTCATATAACATTATATAACATTTGGCCACACATCACAGCTTGAATCAGTAATAAAGCTTATTTTTCTATGTCCCACCACCCCAGATGACCAAGGCACCCCTCTGGTGAACGAAGAGGGGATGGCCTTGTTTGGTCATGGGAGGGATACTCGCCCTGTGGTTAATCCTAAGGACAAATACTTGACTGTGGGAGGGAAGCCTGTTGTTGGCCTGGATCGTCCAAAGCCACAAACTACCACGCTGCCGCCGCCGCCACCAACAACAACAACGACGACGACGACGACGACGACGGCGGCGACGACAACAACAACACCAACAACAACAACAACAACAACTACAACAACTACAACTACCACACCTGAACCAACCACAGAACCTACCACAACAGAGATGAGCACTTTAGAAACCTCCACACTGGCCGTCTTCCCCACATGTCCGCCTGGAACCTTCTCCAGAAAAGATAGGGATGGTTTCCCTCTGATGGATGAAAATGGAGTGCTGAACTGCTATCCAGACGGTTAGTCGTTCAAATTTGAATACTTTTGGACTGAATATACTCCCTATTGCCACGGTGCAAATTTTCCAATAAACATGTTTTGAGAAGGTTAGATGTAGCAAAGAAAAAAAAACAAAGTCTACACAGAACCGCAGTGTGTCAGAGAAAACAGCTGAGAACACTTAGGCCAAAACATTGGTATAAGGCTGTATTACACAATTATGTATGCTCAGACCAAAGACTTCTGCTTGCAGATATCATTAAGAACTCCTTTCTGAGATTTTTGCTCTCCCATGCATCAGGTGTTCCTTATGAATCCACACTAGCTCTCTCACATTGCTCTTATTGAACATGTTATGGAACACACAGAGGGTGCTATATAACTGTATCATGTGTCCCGTGTAAGACTCAACTGAAAAATTAATACTTTTGAATGGATTTGGTTAGAGAACAGATTGAAATCAGTTGTATCTCTCAACTGAGACCACATTAAGTAAAATCGAGCATCTGTCTTGCAAGTAAAATTGTTATTTTAATCCTCTAAGTGGTACCACATCAGTGGCTGGATGATAAACCTCTGTTTTTGCCACAGTACACCCAGGTCAGGATTCTCCTTTTAAATGTATGGGAATAAGAATCTCAGTGAGGATCCTTCCACTTGAATAGATACATTTGTGTGAGTCACAGAAATCAGTTTTCTGTTTAGAGTCCACAGCACTCCTTCAATATGAAGAGGGTGTTATACCCTGGCCCT